>NC_082688.1:63106503-63346503 GCF_949987515.2 Delphinus delphis
CACCAACAGTGCACAAGCATTCCCTTTTCTCTACATCCTTGCCAACATGTTTTACCTCTTGTCTTTTTGATGACAGCCATTCTAACAGGTTTGAGGCAATGTCTCATTGTGATTTTGATCTCCATTTCCCTAATGATTATTGATGTTGAACACCTTTTCATGTATCTGTTGGCCATTTGAATATCTTCTTTGGAAAAAACGTCTATTCAGGTCAATTACCTTTTTTTTTTTTTTTTTTTTTTGGCCATGCCATGCAGTGGGATCTTAGTTCCCCGACCAGGGCTCAAACCCACGCCCCCTGCATTGGAAGCATGGAGTCTTAACCACTGGACAGCCAGGGAAGTCCCCATCTACCCATCTTTAAATTGGATTTGGAGGGGGTTTTTGCTACTGAATTGTGAGAGTTTCTTACATTTTGGATACCGACCCCTTAACAGATATGTGGTTTGTGATTATTTTCTCCCACTCCATAGGCTGCCTTTTTATTTTGTCGATTATTTCTTTTACTGTGCAGAATTTTTTTAGTTTGATGTAGTCCCACTTTTTTTTTTTAATTTTGTTGCTTAGTCTTTAGGTGTCATAACCAAAAAAATCACTGCCAATACCCATGTCAAGAAGCTTTTTCCCTGTGTTTTATTCTAGAAATTTTATGGTTTCACACCTTACATTTAACTTTTAATCCACTTCAAATTAAATTTTTGAGTGATATAAGAGAGAGATCTTGTCTCATTCTTTTGCATGTGAATATCCAATTTGCCCAGCACCATTTACTGAAAACAGTATCTCTTCTCTATTGAATATTCTTGGCTCCCTTGTCAAATGTAAGTTAATCATATATGCATGGGTTTATTTCTGGGCTCTGGATTCTCTTCCATGGGTCTATCAGTCTGTTTTTATGCTATTACTGAACTGTTTTATAAAATAAGTTCTAGGGGCATAATGTGTAACAGAGGACTACAGTTAAAAATACTGTATTGTATATTTGAAAGCTGCTAATAGAATATACCTTAAAAGTTAACACAAGGAAAGAAAATTTGTAATTATATGAGATGATGCATGGTAACTAATCTTATTGCACTGATCACTTCACAATACATACATATATCAAACCATTATGTCGTACACCCTAAACTTATACAATGTTATGTGACAATTATATGTCGATAAAATTGGAGAAAAATAAGTTAACAGAAAGTCAAAAAAAAAAAGAGAGAGAGAGAAAAGAATGAGCTATAGTTAGAGAGGTATTGTTGGATGGAGCAGGGAGCCTTTCAGACAGAAAAGCTGAATGAGGCTCTGTTGGGAGAGATTATAGCATATTTAGATAACTGCAGTCAGAATAGATGGATTTAGGTGAAGGATCCAGGGAAACAAGGGAGGTGGCTGAAAGGTCAGCAAGGACCAGATTGGGAAGGGTCTCGAGGGTTATGGCAACAATGCTAGTTTTTTCACCAGAACGAGAAGTGGCCTTTTAAGGGTTTTAAGCTGGAGAGTGACAAAATTGGCTTTGCATTCTGCAAATATTATTGTTACAACAACAGAAAGAATAAATACAATATGGTTAGTTATTAGGTTATTATGTTAGTCGTATCATATATCTTTGTATATAATAATCTTCATTTCTAAGGAAAAATTATAAACAATTTTAGGAGGATGATTCCATAAATTATGATACATTCATTATACAGCCATTGAGGAAATGTTTTAAAAGAATATGTTATAACATGGGAAATGCTTACATTTAGGTCAGGAAACACACACACATACACACACACACAAATATACACACACACACATATATATGGACACGCTATGACCATTTTATAATCTATAATTTACAGCAACATGTTACTCTGAGTTACTTTGGATAGTGTAGTTATAAATGGTTTTAGTCTCATTTCTTTTTTAAAATTTTATAAACTCTTAATTTTGATGTATTATCTATATATGTACAATCTTTCATAAAGATTTTTATATTCCATAGCCACACTTTCATCACCAAAGAAAATATATTTCAAAGAAATTCTTTGTTGAAAGATTTTCAGAAGTAAAAGTAAAGAGGTATAAAAAATATTTTCCAAAAAATAGCCAAGAGCTCATCTCTGCCCTCTAAACACACACACACAAAAACAAGGCTACGGTCCTGTTTGTGTGTGTGCACACACACACACACACACACACACACATCTGCACACGTATCTGTGCAGTAACCTCAGTGGAAACTTCCTCTGTTTCTCTCTCCCTGCCCTCCAAGCTAAGTAGCTGATGTCCTCACCCACCTTTGCCCACCCAGCACATTCCCATGACTCCCCAAACATGCCCCAATTAATGTACAGAAGGTTGAATCCCAGGCTGGAGGGCAGGAACCCTCCTGCAAAATAATCAGATCACGTCCTGCCAAATACCGAATCTACATCTTAAACAACTTTTCCACTGCTCACCTGAGTAACAAAACAGATAAAAGTTATCCCTTACTGAATGCCAATTAAATGCCAAGTATGTTATATGAATTATTTTATGTCTTTATAAAAACATACAAATTAGGTATTGTATTTTCACTTTAGGCTAAGCTTCTTAAGCGAGAACACACTAAAATAAGCACCTTCAAGAACAATGCTTCTTTTTCGCTCACAAAAAAAGTGTTTCGACCCATTAGGCAGCCCTTCAGGGACCAGGCTCCTTCCCTCTTGTTTCTCCATATCCTGTACTGGATTTGTTCTTGTATATGTGCTGAAGGCTACGCTCCACCACGTCCAGGGTGTAAGCCAGCAGAATGGAGTGTGGATGGAGCTGGACTAGGCTAGAACAAGCACACATGCTCTCTGTGCATTCTGTTGATGAGATTTTAGCTGCCAGGGAGTGCCTGCTTGCAAGGGAGGCTAGGTAACATAGTCTAGCTGTGAGCCCAGGAAGAAGCGGAGGACAGTGATATATGCAAAGCTAATAACCTTGCCCTAGATATTATGATTGCCCTTTTAAGGAGGAGGAAAGGGCAGCTCAGAGAAGTTTGGTAACTTTCCCAAAGTCATACAGGAGAAAGTAGCTGGACCAAAATTCACTCAGTCATCTATCTGACTCCAAATTCTTTATCTTTTCACTATACCACTGTACTCCTCATGTGCTAACACTCCTGCCTTCATAACCTCCTCTCAGCTCTTGAGAAACTGTTATCCAAAGTGAGGGAAGAAAATTGGCCCACTTCCCTTGGACTCTCTGCACCATGGGTTGGCAAACATGGCCTGCCAGCCCAACTGAGCCCACTACCTATTTTTGTAAGATTTTACTGGAACGCTTCTTTACATATTGCCTATGGCTACTTTTACACTATGATGGCAGAGCTGAGCACCTGCAAAAGGACTACAAAGCCAAAAATACCTGTTATTTGGCCTCTTACAGCCAAAGTTTGCCGACCCCTGCTCTAGACCATCTCTGTTCATCAAAACCAACTTTTCCCCCCATGGAGAATTTGTTAACCAAATGCACTGTAAATTTTTCTCAGATAAATAGGAAAGTATAAGGTGACCACTTGCTCAACAAAGAGATCAAACTGCAACTCACCAAATAAAGTAAGAATTCTACAGTGAATCCTTTTAAGAAATTAGTGTTAAAATCAGCCTTTCAAACAGGACCAAAGAGAAGCAGTATCAGTGCCATGCTGAAAGGCAACAGAGTAACTGTAAGAATAACAGAAACACATTCTGGAGCTGTTCCCTTTATACAGTGTTGATAAAATTTGTTAATACCATATGTTAGTCGTATGGAGGGAGGCATGGTCTGACTATGAATTTTGGAATTTTACCAGCAAACTTGTAAGATCTGAAGTCGCAGATTTGCTGAACTGCTCATCTCTGTGCAGGCTGTGGCTGGAGGTTGAAGGAGGCGAACAAGAGGGAAACAGGAAAGCTGTTCTGTGTGCAGCTTGAGTTGAGTGGGGCTGGGCAGGACACCTTCTTGTCAATCTCCATCAGCTCTACATGTCAGCATTCAGAGGGAGAAAAATGCTTCTGCTTCCTTTGTAGATGTTTTCTGATAAAAATGGATTTTAACTGAGTGATCTGATTGGCTGTCAATCTATCCAGCTGTGAGATTCATAGGACCATAGCCCCTAACTGGGACTTGTTGGGTACATCATCATTCATTAAATCTATATACCCTTGAAAGGGAAGAAAAAAATTAGGAGAATTCCTCTAATTTTGTGCCCACTTTTTCACATGTGATATCGAATGGGCTCGTTCTATGTAAATCTTTATGCCATGGCTTTTGCACGGTTTCTCTTTACTTCTTCAGGTCAAACTGAAGCCTGGAGAATCAACCCTGCTTTAGTGCCTCAGTTCTGAACCAAAACCCAACCCCAATTTGATGCGGGATACAGAAAAGCAAGGGAAGTGGTTTGTTTGTTTGTTTGTTTTTGCGGTACGCGGGCCTCTCAGTGTTGTGGCCTCTCCCGTTGCGGAGCACAGGCTCCGGACGCGCAGGCTCAGCGGCCATGGCTCACGGGCCCGGCCGCTCCGCGGCATGTGGGATCTTCACGGACCGCGGAACGAACCCGTGTCCCCTTTATCGGCAGGCGGACTCTCAACCACTGTGCCACCAGGGAAGCCCATGGGTTTTCTTTGATGCAGAAGACTCAGGTAACTGGATCCCTGTCTCTCATGACCCATGACTGCTGATTCTTAGGACATTTATTTCCCCCAAATCAGAAGGCAGAATATGAAATCTCAAAAGTTATAAAGCGATGACTTATTTCCCCCTTTGAGTCAGAAAGAATCCACCGCACTTGAGCAATATCCAAGTGCCCATATTTCTGGCAAAGAATTTTCCTCAGCATGTTGTACCCAGCCCTAAATTGAAAGTTTGTGGTGTTTTCTCAAAGCTTTGAGAAATGACAGAAAGAATCCTGGTGAATGTCACCCCAAAATTCTAGTCACTAATGTCTTTCTTTAATGGGTTCATATATAAGTCTAAACAATGACCCTACCTTATCCTCTCTTGCTTGTTGGAGATCAGTTTTTGTCCTTGGTTTTCTCCCCCACCACCCAACCCTGATTCAGTGGAAAACTTCAGAGCTTGAGTTATTACAGCATAATTCGTGCCTAGATGCTGAAGGGGTAGTTGGCCTTCTGGTTTGCACGTAGCTACACGGAAGTCGTGACTTATTACATAATAATTCATGTCATGTCTTATTGCTTAATTAACTTTCCTATCAGACGAAAGCGTTTTTGCATCAGCAAATGTGGTGCTCTCATATGACCGAAAAGTGTTCCTTTATTTTATACGGTGGGTCAGGAATACGGTGGGACAATTTATTAAAGGTGAGTTGAATCTCAGGACTAGAATAAAATCCATCATCTTTTATGTAAATAAAATGCCAAAACTGCTCTCTGGCTTAGGGGAAACAGAAAAAGTCAGGACTGCTGTTCTTCCGTATGCTAGTAACAAGAGGATTTACTTTCTGGCATTTGTACATATAAAGGAATAGTGGAATACTTTTGCTTTTTTTCCCTGTCCAATCATTTAACTTCCAATTTCAAAACATCTGCTCTCCCGTTGTTTTTTTGTTTTGTTTTGTTTTGTTTTTTAACTAGTTTTAGGTCTGCAGGTGTGATCACAAGGGATAAAACATCTGTGGTTTGCCTTAGAAAATGAAGAGGAATATATGCAAAACTGGTAGATGATATCAGCTGGCTCTAAGTAACAAACGTCACAGTACTCATTATAGAGCCTCACAAATTCACAAATCGGGAATCTGTAGTTCGGGGACTAGCACGTTTTCCCAGCTGCACATCCCAAGCTTATGTTCCATTCATGCGCTGGGAGAGAACTCTATGTTTACTTTTAACTTCTCTCAAGCTTGACTCACTCTCTGCTCATCACATAAACTACTAGTCCCTTGCAATAAAAAGGAACACAAGTGACATCTTCAATTCAGCGGGAAATGTAGGTGTAGTAACAATTGTGGCAGATAAGGGAGATTTGTCTGACTTATTGGTGACCAGCAGGAAAAAGCTGAGGGCTGAGGTGAGCCAGCTGGTGGGTCGTAATGAGGTCATGCCAGTCTCAAGGGCCCTTACTTTATAATCCGTGAGGAATGTTGTGAATAAGGAACAAAGTTCCCATTAGTCACCAAGATGGCCTTCAAATTTTAGGGGGGAAAACATCAAGATTTATTCATCATAACATATCATTCCTGGCCAGATAGTGCGGGTGGGAGGAACACAGAATTTGGAAATGGACAGACTTTGATCAGAACCCTAAAACAGCTATATGCTGACTACGTGATGTCAGGCGAATTATTTAATGTATCTAAACCTCAGGGTCTTCAACCATAACAGAGGGCAGGTCATTGCCATCTTTTGAGGTCAAGGTGACAATTAAGTGATATATATGACGTGTATACCAGGATAAGATAATTATCATAAGTACCTCAGATCTCCAACAAAGGAACGTGAACGATGGTTCCTTACCGGCTTTATTTACAGGCTTATGCAGAAAGAAGAAGTAGCCTATGACAAATATTTCCTATGAACTTTGGTAATTTTGCTAATGGCCTTGCTCTAGGAACAAACACGGAGTGTAGGAACCAGGCAGAGTGTGTTAGAGAGAAGGAGAGTCCATCTCATCACATTTCCCAACAAATGAGTCCATTGATAAGTGACGGATATCATAGGGCAGGCTAGTGGGGGAGACCTAGGAGACCACTCCTAGGCTTAGGTTTCACCCTCAAGAAGAAGCCAAGGAGTGCGGTTATCCAGGGGATTCCAATATCAGTCATTGGAAGAATAGGTGTCCTATGGAGGGAGCAAAGGAGTAAAAATGCTGATGTCAGTAGACCAGAGATGTGTCAGGGCAGATTCTTTAGAGACTGGGAACCTGGAAAAGAGTCTTCTCATTCTCAGAACAATCAGAAAAATTGTCCCCTTCTTCTGAAATATTTCTTTCAGAGAGTAATTAATTTGATTGGCTACCTAATAGTGCCTACTTAATAGTCATTCACATCTTAAAATGAATTCTTTCATTCAAATGGTGTTCTCCAAATACCACATTGAGAGAAGAATTTTGATAGCAGTCACTGAAGGAGAGCAGTACTTTTTTCAATCCAAATACTTTTTAGGCTCTGTCGCTCACTTTCTGTCCAAGGAGGGGATCACATGGTGGGAGGATAGGATTTCCAGCTGCTGGGGGCAGATGGATTCGGCTTATGGATTTATCCACAGTGAACATGGAGGCTGAAGTCAAATTGAGAAGGCAGCTGTTGCTGAGGAGATGGCCAAGAAGGAGTGAAGTCAAAGATGTGGCCAATTCTGGTGGCTGAATCAAAGACAAGGAGCAAGTAAGCTAGAAAGCAGGACAGGATGAAGGAAAGGGTGCTAAAGGGCTCAAAATTTGGGATATATGTGCCAAAGGTGACTGTTCACCCAACAGTTGGTTTTTAATTATTTGCTAAGCCTGGGTCTTTCTATAACCACAGGTATTTCTGCAGTTGCATCAGTGTTACAGATAAGAACTGGCCATCGAGAGCACTGTTCTGCACAGAGCAGCTTCATGGGGGCCTGTCAGAGAAGTGACGGAAGGACACTGGTCAGGTAGGAAAGGGGGACGTAGGACACTGAAAAGCTAGGATTGGGACATGAAAGTGGTAGAAACCAACAGCTGGTTGAATCTTATTAAAATAACTTTGGTGAACCTTTGCATTAAAGACCATGACCTTGGGTCTTGGGACTGCAGTTGGGGTTTAAATAGCAAACCTGGACCTTGCTGCAGCATTACTTAGTGGTTCCCAGACATCAAATATTTCCGAAATGATTGGGTGTCCACAGCCCCACTGGCCTGGAATAAGTCATCCGGAGCAGGAAGACAATGGTGAGTGTGAAGTGAGCCAGGATCTCTGACTAAATGAGATATCTGGCTTCTCAATGATAATGGGAACCTGAGCCTCACAGGCAGGTGAGGCTATATGTGAAGGCATCTGAGGTGTTTATCTGATCTCTGCTAACTCTCAAATTTTCCTACTGGTCAGAGATCTTTAAAGTTATCCCAGGTGGGCTTCCCTGGTGGCGCAGTGGTTGAGAGTCCGCCTGCCGATGCAGGGGACATGGGTTCGTGCCCCGTTCCGGGAGGATCCCACATGCCGCGGAGAGGCTGGGCCCGTGAGCCATGGCCGCTGAGCCTGCGCGTCCGGAGCCTGTGCTCCACAGCGGGAGAGGCCACAACAGTGAGAGGCCCGCGTACCGGAAAAAAAAAAAATTAAAAAAATAAATAAGGTTATCCCAGGGGCAGTTGTCTCTACATACGTGAGTAAACATGTGTGCATAACTCAGTGTGTACTCTCACATGTATGATCACAGACTGGCTCTCACAGAGCAGCTCAGCCAACATTGCCAGAGCCGTTTGACCAAAATCCTTCCCAAAGGGGTAGGAGAACCAGCCACCTCCTACCATGACACACAGGCATCAGAGCAAGGTCCACACTCTGGGGAGCGATCTGGCGGCGCCTTCCAGACCACAGCAGCTGCTGCTTCTGAAGCTAAGCTCCACCATCTCATTTTCCTCGCATCAGCAGCACACAGCTGCCTTCGGTCAACTCCCTGGGAAGGGAGCAGAGCTTCCCACCTTCTTCTTGAAGCGGCATCAGCTGCGCCCTTTCTCCTCTGGCTCCACCCACATTCCATGGCTACATTCACTAGCTGCTCACTCAGCCACCTCTCACTCCGTCTTGGCGGAGTGTCCTGGCCAGGTTTCTGACCACAGCTGTTCCACCTAGAGTGTAGCTAGGGGTCAGAGAGTGACCGAAAACAGCTGTCTGATTCAGGGTAGGCTGGGAGGAGAAGGAAAGTGTGTTGGATCCCAAGGTTTGATGAAGATGTATTTGTAAGTGTATGTGCCTCTGTTTGCAGGTAGAAGTGGGTTAGCAATGTGTGTTCATGTGAAGACAAGGGTGTACACATCTGATGGGGGAAGGGGTGGGCGGGAGAGGTGACTGAAAGTATATGTAGCCTGTATTTATGGACTGGCTAACGTGTGTACATTGTTAAATCTGGCTCTTGGAAATTTGGCAAGCCAGATTAAATTTAGGTGTGTCAAGATGATCTTCCACATATATTTAGAGCACCACATACGTGCACCAGTCTCATTGTTTATAGGGTTCAGGCATGGGAAGGGACCTGTTTAAAGAATATCTAAGCCTTTATTCATATACATCTGCGATTTTCTATTTAGCTCAAGTCTTCAAGTGTTGCTCAGAGCTTCCTGAGCCCTCTTTGAAGCACTCGGCCTAAGGCTGCCCTTGAAGATGAAGTTTATCCAGAAGCTCTGCTTTGTCAGTTCCCAGATGCGTTGATGCACGATGGCACAGGCCACATGGCTGTACGATGCAGGATGTGCAAGCTGCCAATTGGCATCCATATGGACTTCATTCCCTACCAGGATTTGGCCCTGATCACTTCATTTTCTCCTCCGTTACCACTGCACAGCTGAAACTAGTGCCCACGCCCCAGCCTAGTATGAGTCCTGGCATCTGGCATGGTGCTAATTTCTGGGGGACGCAGGCTAATCTTGGGGAGCCACCACACTAGATCTTCTTTCAGACTTCAAGTCCTCACTTGTTGACTGTGCTTTAGATCTGGCAAACACGCTTTTAGTTTGCCCTCCAGATATGGACAAGCAGAGTGCCCTATTGGGTAGACAGTCATAATTTGTGAGTTGGATTTCTCACTATTGTTTTCGTGGTTTGCTTTGGGGTACATGTTCCCAAGTTATTACAATGTGAGCACTTTTTAACTAAATCGCAAAAATAGATAACCCTGGGAAAAGTGTGCCTCTTGTCCTAGCTCTTTAATGAATACCACCAACTGAACTAGTATTTAAGGTCATTTAAGGCTCTTTCCATAATCTGAATCCCCTTACTTATCATTTCAGTCTCACTGAACTGCTGAACATTTGCTAGGTTCAAGATACCTTGCCAGGCTCACGGTGATAATGTGATGAATAAGGTATATATCTGCTTTAAAATTTCTTATAATCTCTCAGTATAATAAGGCAGCACCAGAGAAGTAAAGCATAATGCAAATGGTATGGAAGGGATTAATTCCTACTGAGGAAAGGATAGAACATTATGGACAAGAGGGCACGTGAGGTTGACGTAAAGAATGAGTAGAGAGTTTTTTTCGATCAAACTTAAAGAAAGGATATCGCAGGCAGGAAGCCAACGTGAGAAACAACGTGGAGATGTGATAGAATAAGACTTCTTTGATCAATGCCCATATTATTCGCGTGAGCTCATGGTAAGAGCAAAACTGCAAAGGTAGATGGGATCAGAGTTGTCAAAGACCATAGACACCAGTCTAAGGAGATTTTTCTTGACCTTGGGGAGTCACTGAAGTTAGAAATATTAGGAAGGATGGATGGGAAAGACAAGAAATTCTATCGTGTGTACCAGTTAACAAGTTAGTAACATGAAGTTGTGGTACGCACCAGGTCCCCTTGCTACTGGAGTTACCAACTGGAGACCACTTAAAAGCTGAAAAACAATGATGTGTGACATCACCAACGTAGGACTTTCTAACAAGGAGGACTTTTAAGAATAAGTAAAGCACCCCCCTATGAAGTGGGTAGAAAGAGCAAGAGGAACCATGTTTTGGAGAGAACCAAGTTTGTGAATCAGCTGTTACCCTCTTTATCTTCCGTCCATGTGAGGGTGGGTGGAGGGTGCAGTTTGGCTTCTTTCTTCCTGCCTAACCAAGCCAGATGTCCCCTAGAGAGTCACTCAGGACATTTGAAAGCATTTTTGGGAAGGGAAGAACGTTATGAACTTTTGCTGCGCCTGGATGCCACCAGAACACCTTGAATGTTAGGTCCTAGGACAGAGGAAGGCAGTAGTCAGAAGATATGAAGGTTGCTCTCCACTCCCTCCCAGCTGCACTCAGATGGAGGCAGATGTAGCAAGGATTCCAAGTTTCCTATAGACTAAGTTGAGCTTACCAAATGAGGAGTAGGCAGCAGCTAGCTGCTCATACTGATCAATGATGGGCTGGTGTGAGGAGGACACAGAGAGCCACCCACCGAGAGTGAGGGGAGGAAGCTGCACCAGCCCTGTGAGTCTGCTGGGTGGGCATCCAAGGTCACCTAAGACATCACACTATGTAACTGGAAGCTGGTTACCAACACCCAGAAGTCAGGCCAGGTAAGGCATCAGCCCACGACGAGGCAAGGGTACCCAGCTTGCTACCTCCAATATGCTGCCAATCACGTGAGTCAATTCCTTTCACTTACCCTTACCTACCTGCCACCCCCATCACCACAATAGCTGCCTGAGATGGGAAGGAAAGAGGTAAAGAACCGATCACACCCCAGTCCTCTGTGTTCAGCCTCCAGTAGCCTTGCAAGTCTAACTTTAAGGTAAGATGCTTTGAATCGAAGTGTCTGAGATTTTAATAATATGATCAATATGATTGTGAGTTGCAAAAAAATCAGTAAACTAACTAAGCTGGTGATTTTTATTTATTTTTTTTAACATCTTCATTGGAGTATAATTGCTTTACAATGGTGTGTTAGTTTCTGCTGTATAACAAAGTGAATCAGCTATATGTATACATATATCCCCTTATCCCCTCCCTCTTGCGTCTCCCTCCCACCCTCCCTCTCCCACCCCTCTAGGTGGTCACAAAGCACCAAGCTGATCTCCCTGTGCTATGCGGCTGCTTCCCACTAGCTATCTATTTTACATTTGGTAGTGTACATATGTCCGTGCCACTTTTCACTTTGTCCCAGCTTACCCTTCCCCCTCCACATGTCCTCAAGTCCATTCTCTACGTCTGAGTCTTTATTCCTGTCCTGCCCCTAGGTTCTTCAGAACCATTTTTTTTTTTAGACTCCATATATATGTATTAGCATACAATATTTGTTTTTCTCTTTCTTACTTACTTCACTCTGTATGACAGACTCTAGGTCCATCCACCTCACTACAAATAACTCAATTTCATTTCTTCTTATGGCTCAGTAATATTCCATTGTATATATGTGCCACATCTTCTTTATCCAGTCATCTGCCAATGGACACTTAGGTTTAAGCTGGTGATTTTTAGAAGGGACTGGCATGGATAAGGTTTTCTGCTATTCATAATGATGGGGACTCAAGTTCGTATAACTGGTAGTAGTCTAGAGGAAAAAATATATCTAGTTATATATACTGGGAAGTTGAGACATCCCAATAAAAAAAATGGTTAAAACTGTAAGTGGCAAAGATCTTAACTAGGAGACTAGCAATGAAGAAAGATGAGTGATTATAAATATCACTTCACCAATGTAACTGAAGATTCTGACTCGTGATTAAATATAAAGAAAGAGACAAAGAGATTCCAACTCACTGATTCTTAATCTTTTTGTGTTTATTGGGGAGGGAGGGGGTCAAGAAACCTTTTGAAAAACCCATGAAAAACTATGGCTTACAGTGCCAGGAAAATGGACATATTCACTCATAGTCAAAATGTTGCATGTAATTTCAAGGACATTCATGAATCCCATGAAGTTCATCTATAGTCCCCTTACGGAAGTAAGAGTTTCTAGCCTGAGCAACTGAGAGAATGGTGATGCCACTAAACAAAGTGAGCAATTTGTAGAAACCCCAAATCTATCTAATCACTGCCAAAACTCTCTTCTAACTTCCAAGCTCATTTATTCAACATCTCCATTTAAATATCCCCAGATTCTGAAGCTTAACCTGTCTGCAACTGGACAATCATTTTTCCCCCACCTTGTTCTTCCTCTCATTTCCCCAACTCAATTAAAACACCATCACCCCCCTCACTTGCTTCAGCTATATTCTTCAGTATTACCCTTGAGCATTCTTACTTTCTTCTCCCCAAACCAGTAAAACACCAGTTTATGTTGTTCTTAACTCCACTTCTCTCTGTTCCCACCATCACTTACCATGAGTATAATGAAGCTTTTTAATGTACCCATGAGCTTTCAGTGTGGTCTCATTCAATGTATGCAAACCACTCCAGCTAAAGCAATATTTCAGAAGTAACAATATGATCATATCATTTCAATACTTAAGTCAATCAATGGCTATCATGGCCCTTAAGATGAAGTCCACACTCCATTGCTTAGTTACATGGAAGTTCCTGATCTAGCCTCTGTTTTTGGTTCAACTCCTGTCTCTTTATCCTCCACACACATCAGTTACACTGCAGCACAGATTTTTCCTCAAAGCACCATGTTTTCCCCCATCTCCAAATTTTTTTTCCTTATACCCTTCTTTACCTGACCAACTTGTAACCATACTTTAGTTCTCCAGTTAGCTGACACTTCCTCAGGGAGCCTTTTTTTTTAAACCTTCCCCCAACTCTGGACTTGTACCTCTCCTTTGTTCTTTCCTAGCACCCTATGCTTAACCCTTTCTGCACCATAACATCCCAGTATTAGCAACTGCCTATTTGCCAATCCATTATCTATCTGGGGAGTTTCAGTTCCTTGAGAGCAAAGATGGGCATTGTCTTCACTGTCCGATCCTGAAGACATAGTGCAGTTCCTGGAACAGAGTAGGTGCCCAAAACATATTTGGTAAATGAATAAGCAGTAAATAAAAAGAGGAAAGTGGGATGATAACATGATGGAGCAGCAAACTCAGGGGAAATTTTCTTCAAACATTCTTTATCCTGGCAAACACTGGCATCCTCATTACTGTCTCCACACCTTGTTCTTACCACCTCTTTCTCTTGGAATGGCCTCTTCCCCCTGCCACCCCCCCCCCCCACACACACACTCCTCCCCGAAGACTTGCCTAACTCTTCAATGCCCACATTGCTTTCTGACTTCTCTAAATTCTTTTGGAACTTACTACTTTACATTTTAGCATGTGATCATATACTGTCTTGTAATTTCCCTTAATTGTTCCATTTGAGTAAGTTTTCTCTCACATTGAGATAAGATTTATTTTACTTGTGAGATAAAAGGCACTTTTTCTTTTTTTCACCAAATCTACCACAGACCTGGTACTTAGTGACATGTTGAGAAAAGCTGGTGCTTCATTTATATGGATGAATTACCATCATTAACAATCATACATTTCTACTCAGCAACAAGCCTTATGAAATTTTCCTAGTCATTTCATTTCCAGTCCGGGAGTGAATCAGAGAGCCTGGAGCTACGTGAGAAATAGATCTTTCAATGATAGCTGTGCTATGTCAATCCAAGCATTGAGTCTGAAAAGCCATTCATTCAGCAAATACACACTTATTAGGATAAATTTTGTGCTAAGCCTTCTCCTATCCCACTCTGACCCCCAGACTCCTACCTGCCTGCCCTGTTTACAATGATGGTGATTGTCAGGTTTCCTAGCTATAGAGCCTGAGACAGGGGTTCTCATGTTAGTGTTCTCATGGGAAGAGGAGTGAAGGTGGCAGGATAAGGCAGGAAAGAGAGCTAAGTATGCATGGGGTCCCAGCTGGAGTCTGACTTCAGCCTGAACCTGCAAAAAACTCTGGAGCATGAATTTAACTTCAGAATTGGCCCTACCTGAGAGAAGTGTTGACCTTTCTAATCCCTCAGCTACTGGATGTAGGCTGGTGAGGGGGTGTATCCTCCAGAGTACAGAGGCTCCCATGTAGCCAAGGGTGATTCTACAGAGAAGGGACAGCTGTAAGCGAACAGTGATCATTCTCGGAAGCTGGAGTATGCAGGCACTGGTCTGATAAACAGCATCTGGATGGGACACCAAGAGTACCCATAAAAGATGAGGACAAAACTGTTCTTAGCAAGATTATGCTCCAGCTGGTAAATCTGGGAAAGAATCGAGAGCAATCTTTAACATGAAACATAGGGATGACCTGGTTTTAGCAGAAGATAGTTGAGGGTTGCATGATATAAGAGATATAGTTAGAAAGGTCATACATTGCTAGGGACTAGTCCTCCTAAATAGTTTTCTGGTTAGAGAACAATTTTTAAATTGTAGATAATTCTACAAGAAATCTATTCTGTTTTTAATCATAAAAGAAAAGTATGGGGATTTGGAGAGATGATTTAAGATGTGATCAATGCCAAGCTAACTAAAACTATTCCAGATTTATAAATGACCTAACTTTATTTTCTGTTTTCACTAATGCTAGTCCAGTTACCCTCAGCCTTCCATGAGAATCTATATGGAGCAATGGGACCATCTGAAGAAGGGCTCCTTTTGGTTGAATGCCTGACAATTTTCCATTGCTCTATCCATCACAGAGTTCCCATTATCAGGCCAACATAAGCTATAGTCATGTTTTTAAAAACCACCTTCAAACTTTTGTTTTAGACTTCCTTGAGAATAAGCTATTTATCTCTGATACAAAAATATCTTAACTCAAAACAGACACCCCATTAGGCAGGGAAGGGTTTACTTGCTGCCATTCTGCTCCAGTGCTCGGAACAAACTCGGACAGAAGGAAAACAGAATTTTCATGCCCATTCCCATGTGTGCCCTTGGCAGGTGGTTTTCTCCTTTGGCAGAACTGACTGGCTGTGCAGTAGCACCTTTCAGGATTCTGGCTGGTGAGTCTTCCCCTCACCAGCCGCTGTGTGCACACTGGCATGACAGAGCCATCTATCCATTTCAGGGTGTGGCAGGATTATGTTTCATGGGACCAGGTTGCTGCTAAGCTTCCTCAGGTCCCTGCATGCCAGCCAAACACTTTGTAGGCTGAGAAAGAACCATTCCAGAGTACAAAGAAATGGCAGTCACTGACCCTAAATTACAACAAAGAGCATGCCATTAAAACTGTTTGTAGCAGCTTATGGGTAATGCAGAGCAATTAGCCAGAAATTGACATCTTAATGGGACAGGATACAGGGTATCCTGTAAGAGTGAACTTTACCATTCGCTGGGTTTAAAAAAAAAAAGGTTTTAAGCTGCTTTCTGAAACTCAAGTCTTTAATTGTCTCAGGGCTCTATGTGAAAGATCTAACTAATAACCGCATACGTATTCATACACCTACCTGGCAATGCAAAAGAAAAATGCAGGGATTAAATAAAAGCCAGGGTCCCCTGATGAGCAGAGACATGTCTTATTTGTGTCTGTGAATTCAATGCCTGTGTAGCCCAAGACTGGTGTAAAGTAGGCACTCAGTAAATGCTTGGCTAAATACAAATTCTTTATGCATGTCCATTTCCCTAAGTTTCCTGGGACATAATGAATTATCTCAGCCCTACTTTGGATTATTAGCTCTATAAAAACTGGGGGAAATGCCCAGTTTAATTAATCTTTGGAAATGACTATATAATTATTTATATCAACCTTTCTAATCATTGATGTTTTCTTCAAATGTCAGGAACAAGGACCTCTCTCGTTTTGGCGGTTGCAGGTGAAGGCTTAAAATAAGTCTCCTAGTTGGACTACCACTTAGGGTCTGGTTTACTCAGACATTGGGTGCTGCCAGATTTCTGAGACTTGCAAGCACTAATATACTTTAATCAAGGAAGTGGTAGCTTGTCCAATATATTACTTCCTGAGCTGTCTTCATCTATGCCAAGACTTTCCTTTATACTCAGGACATAAAGGAAAATAGTTATGCAAAAGTTTTTGGAAAGAAAGGAAATACTGTTTAGATACTTTCATAATAACCTTCAAGGCTATCTTAAAGGGGAAGGTTGTCACTTCAATGGGAAATGTTGACCTCACCATTTTGAAGCTGTAGATATTCTTTAATTTTTGTTCTTTTTTTGCCAATGATAATGACTGTTAGGACATACAAGAGGGGAATTACAATTTTCTTATGAATTAACCAAGAAATAAATTTAAAAGCTTTTTAGCTTAATTCACAATTAATAATGACCAGCAAAGTTTTAAGTGGCAGTGGCCAAAATTGCACTTGGTAAAATTTGCTGGAGTTTTGAAAAACACAAAACCTGACCTGAAAAAAAAAACAGACTTTATAAGAAAAATAGCAGTAAAATGTAAAACTGAAATTTACATGGAAAATCTATATTTGACTAAAAAAAAATAAATAGAAGAATCATTTTTTTTGGTTCAAATGTTATTTTTGAATTGGTAATATATGAATATGCATGTGTATAAAACTCAGAAAACAACAAATATACAAAAGAAAAAAATTTATGTTACTTATTCATTGACTCCAGAGATTTATATTTCCTTACTGGAAATAGCAATTAAAGTAAGTTCTTGTATAAGTTCCAGAGATACAATTCTAATATAAATCAAGAAATAGAATTGCTATGTCAAAGGGTATGTTTATCTCAAATTTTGATCAATTTGGATAAATTGCCCCTGGAAGTTACCCCAAATTACATTTCCACCAGAGCATGAGTGTTGACTCCTGACACCATTGCAGATGTTTCCATCTTTAGTGGTTCATAGGCAAAAATATATATATATATATATTTGTTGTTGTTGTTGTTATAGTTTTAATATGTAATTCTATTATAAATGAGGTTGGTCATTTTTTCTTATGTTTAAGGGCCATATGAATTTCATTTTTTATGAATTGACTACCTCAGCACCATTTATCATTTACCCCACAACTTTAAATGCTACCTTTATTATACACTATTTTATGAGTTTGATTTTATGGATTTTGTGTTTCCTTATTGATTGATCTATATTCATAGTCCAGGACTATGCTACTATAATTATTATAAATTATAATAGGTTTTAATATCTGATAAGGCTAAAACCTTTTCATTACATGTCTTATTCAGCTTTTTCCTGGCTATTATTGTTGTTTTTTTCTTCTAGGAACTTTAGAATCAAGTTGTTTGATTCAAGAAAAAAAATCTTATTTCTATTTCTAGGGGGTCAAATTCTCCTGATAAATTTAGACCTGTAATATTAAATTAGGTAAAGATGATAGCCGTAAAAAACAAAAACAAAACAATGACAGAGGATACCTGATAAAATTTAACATTGGCCTCATCCTTGTAAAATATACTGGAACATTATCTCAGTAAAAGTAATTTTATTAAAATAGAGATAAAATTTGGAAGTTGTTTAATGGCTCTAAGGGAAATTGATCAAGATATTTGATTAGATGAACGGGGGTTCTTTATTTATAAAAGTTGATCATTATATGTATAATTATCATTAAAATAAAGAGTAAAACTGTCCTTGGAGTTAAAAGGTATGAAAAAATAATTTTTTACCATTTCAAAATGATATAATTATATCTCTCCTACTAAGTTGAGGAATATATTTTGATGGAAGTTTAGAGACTAACCTAGAGTAGTATCCTGTTAACAATTATTTAGGGAGTTTAGGTTTCCCTTGTTGATGTAGCAAACATTTCTAAAAATCTTAATTTGGGTAAATATAATAAAAATCTATTAATTCAATAACCAGTGACTAACTTGTGAATGTTTTCTGAATTAAAATTGCCTATAAATTAATTAAGCCTTTTTAGTGGTGACCTCCAGCTGATTGCTAAATTATACTAGAAAGAATTCTGAAGTTAGAGTCAGATGATCTAGGTTTGAATTCCAATTTGACCTTTTATCACATACATGAAATTAGGGACTGAGGCTGGGTAAGGAAGTTGTAAGAATTCTATATCATGATATGAAACCCTACTAAACAAACAAAAAAACAGATCAATATATGTTTATGGAATAAATCAATGAAGAAAGAAAGAAAGGAATTAATACGAGCTTTGATTTACAATCAGCAAGGCGTGAATGAATTTCTTGCACTGACCCTGACCCATTCTCCACTTTTCCCCTGCCACAGCTGGTGTAAAAAACAAAACAAAACAAAACACGGCCAGGCTGGCTACTTACAGAAGTTCTATCTAAGATCTTGGATGCAAGAAAAATTAATTGACCCACACAGTTATCAAACCCTTGACTTTTCCTTCATTAACATAATCTTCTAATCAGCTAGGTTAATCTTGACTGTGAAACTTTTTATTGAAGTATAAATAATTCTCAGTGGTAAACTGACATCATTCATCTCTGTTGAACTCATTTGCTTTCAGGCTCACATTGAGTTTCACAACTGCAGACGGGCTGTAGAAAGTTTATGAAATACTAATAAGGTGTTTCTTTAAAGAAACCAATACAAAGTTTTATAGGTTTTCGGAATAGGTTTACTTTAACTGATTTTTAGGGGTCTTTTTGGATGTTGTGTTCTAGTGCATGAAGTGCATCTGATGCCCCTCTCGGGCTGGCAATAACTAAGCTCTCACTGGGAAATCGCTGCATTTCTTTGGCAAAATTCAGGCCCAAACAGAAGGTAACTCTCAATTGTGCCAACGAATGAATCACGTGTAGATGCTACAAGACAGCACAGAAGCTCAGCCTTGGGCCGGAGGGAAAGAAAGACCAACCAAGAAAGCAAGACTGACAGTAGGTGGTGTAACTCAGGGATAGGATTGTTTCCCAAGAACAAGCGCCAGAGGCCAAAAGTACACTGACCCAGCAGCAGATTCAGGCATCCGTCTAAGCTGTTATTACTATCTGGGGGAGTCCAAGCTGGTGGATGTCACGTAGAGTGGAAGTCTTGAAGCAATGCTGTAAAGACTTTGGAGTCAGATATCTGGCTTCAAAATCCTAGTTCCCCGCCTCCTGTGTGGCCTTGAACACATTACCTCACCTCTCTGGGCCTCAATTTCCCCACCTATAAATAATATCTATCTTCCAGCATTGGTGTGAAGGAGTAGAAATCATGTGCATAAAGGACCTGGGGCAGGACCTGGCCCATAATCAGTACTACAGAAACGACCAATATGGCTGTGCTGCTGTCATTAGAATTAGGAAAGTCCCAGCACCTTAGTTCCAGGGCAGGCTGTAAATGAAAGCCAGCCAGAGCTCGGGGGAGAGGAGATGGGAGCCAGGCTGCTAGGAGAGGGGTCTATCAGAGTCAGGTTGCCAAGACTCACAACCCAGTGTTCGAGGCAGGCTCCTTCTCAGAAGAGGAATGGAGCTCAAACCAAGTCACGCAAGGGCAGTTACAAAGACTTGGGTCTCTTGGAGTTAATTGTGGGAGGAAGGATGCATCTTCAGTACTACGGAAACGACCAATATGGCTAGGGCCCAGGGTGAAAGTACAAACTGAGGTCCACATACAATAGAAATAAAACTTAAAATTCAGCTGAGAGCTAAGCATTTAATACAATATATTCTCTCCTTCTGCCTTGAAAATACACAATCAGTAGGGATAGATTAGGAGTTTGGGACTGACATGTACACACGGCTATATTTAAAATGGATAACTAACAAGGACCTACTGTATAGCACAGGGAACTCTGCTCAATATTCTGTAATAATCTAAAAGGAAAAGAATTTGAAATAGATACACGCATATGTATAACTGAATCACTTTGCTGTACACCTCAAACACAACATTTTTAATCAACTATATTCCAGTATAAAATAAAAATTTAAAAAACAAAAAAAATTGAAATTTTTTGAAAATTAAAAAAAAACAAAAGAAGGACCTAGAAGTTCAGGCTTGAATGAGGAGTTCTCAGACTCCTTAGAATTCCACACTGACCCGTGGCCTCTGGTTCCTGGCCCACCTCCCCTTGTCTTCTCAGTCCAGCTCTGTCTGGCATTGCAGTGGGCCTCATGTGATCACATGCTAACACCTAGCTCATATATCCAAGTGTTAGTCATACCCCTACAACACCCCTCCCTTGGCCACTTCTCCATCCATACCCAGCAGTGGGGAACACCTCAGGAGGGGACATCCAGGGAAAGAAACACACGCCCCAGGGTGTAGTTTTGGAGCCATCCAGGCTAGAAATTTTGGGGTACGGCCTGAGGTGTAGGTGACACCGGCTACTGCTGGCCATGTCGATCCCACAGATATGGACAGGAGGACCACAGTAGAATCTGAAGTATGGACCCACGGCCAGGCGCTCTCTTGCTAGAGTCTAAGGTTGGCACTGCCCACATACATCAGGTTTGGAATAATCCAACTCATTCTAGACCCTCCTACCTGAAGGCAATGGAGCACACTGGGCACTTCCAGGCCCACCTAGGTCTGGACCAGGAACTCACCAGCCACAGAATCTACAACTGAGTATAATGTGGGAAGGTGGGGACAGACAAGGAGGGTGTTTCTTCTCACCCAGCACTTCATCCCTGGAGCATTACTAATCTAGTGGTTACCTTCTCCCAATTTTCCCTATAGGACAAATATGTTTTTAAAGAAATAATAAAAACCAATGATCATATATTTTAGTAAAGCTCTCAGGGGCTTCCATATTAAGATGGAAGGCTGAAACATGCATCTCAATTTGCTTCATCTGAAACCGCACTAAAACTTCACTGAAGAAAAAAAAAATTAAAGGAATTCTTTAAAAGACAAACCCTCAAGGACAGAGAGAATGAGAAAGCAGACATAGCAACCAAGTTTTGGATCTAGAAATCAGGTGGTCCACTGACCCCTGACTTAGCCAATACAAATGAGCCTATCCCTGAGCTGACATTGGAAAAAGCTGAGAACCAGTGTGATTTGTGACAAACCATCTTCAAAAGGCAGAGGGATTAGTAGCCCTAGGGGTCACTGAATCCAGAAATGAACAGTGGAGGGCGTGAAATAAGGAGAAACTTGCTGGAAATTGGGAATGAATAAGATGTTAGCAGCACTGGATCAGTAAGAAGTTAGCTTTCGTGGAAATTCTTTAAAAGGCACCTTCTTCAGGCAGACGAACTGCCTGAAAAGACGAGTCCCTTCTAGGTAGGGGCATTTGGAAAGCAAATGCATCCACCAAGTGAAAGAATAACAAAGAAGCACCCCTTCCAGGGGCCATTTCTTAGGGGAAAAACACATGTACTGAATTTTAGTACCACCAGTCAACCTCCATCCTGCTTCCATCTTACCAGGCAGGTTTGTGCCGTACAGAAAATGCACAGGCTTATGCAAGAACTTGGAACCCCTGCAAACTCTCCACAACCTACCCCCAGGCAACTGCCCCTCCTCCATCCTTGCAGGGACATATTTGGTACTTCACCAATTTCCCCAGAGTGGGGCCTTGTCCACTCTCAGGAGGGGAGATACCAGTGCATAACTCTACTCAATTCATCTTTTCTTGGGAGCCTTCATCTTATGGAGGCAATTAGGTTTGTGCTTCATACTTCATTTATTTAACTTTGCTATCTATGAACACTTGAGTGAATATTTCCAAAAATCAAGGACTTTCTATAACTTAATCACAGTGCATTTAACAAACTCAGAAAACTTATTGTTGATACAATACTATTATCTCAATACCTATTCCACATTCAAAATTTCCTTGTCACAAAAACGTTTTTTCTTACAAGTTTCTTTTTCTCTAGATAAGGATCGAATCCAAGATTAGCCATTACATATAATTCTAAAAATAAATATTGTCTTCTTTAGAATATCTCCACAGTTGGTAAAGCTATTAACAAATTAAAGAGACTATTTAGCACAAAAGTCTACATAGTGATTAGTGCTGGGGGAGTCGGAAGGGACGGACAGTCAGATATCTTCCATGAAACCAAGAATAATTTATTTCATAATCTTGGTGGTGGTTTCACAAATGTTCACTTTTACTCTTCTTTAGATAATACATATACATTTTATACACTTTTTGAATGAATAGTACAGTATATTTTTAAGAAGATAATCTGAGAGTCTGCTTTAGGGACAGAATAGCTAAGCTACTCTCAGTTAAATCAGCTCATACTACTCAGCCTGATCTGTCTTAGAAAATATTCCTATCTTAAGAGTCAACTTGGTGTCAGGAAAGAAGCATGACCTTTCTGTGAAATACCCTATGGCTAAGATAACTGGCCCAACTAGTTACTAGTTTGCAACTCTGAGCCTCCTTTCCTTCATCTGAAAAATTATGACAATACCAAATTCAAAGCTTTATTAAAGATTTTAAAAGATAAATGCATAGAGTGCTGATTCATAGTATATTACCCAAAAAGATAAATTTCCTCTTCCCATTGGCTGTCCTGTCTCAATTCATTGAAAAACTAGTTTAACACATAATAAACTGACTAGTTTTTATTGCTAGTTGTTCCTTATTTCTCAAGTCAAAAACTGACTTTTTTGCCCTTTTGGTCGCTTAGGACATAAAACCTCTTTATACTGAGATCAAATCCTAATTACCCTTAGCTTTTGCTGCATTTTATACTGTATCCACATTCAAAGGATGGAATTTTTGTTTCCATCCAAACCCTGATCAGATGAATGATTGGTATTTATGCTGTAGAGATTTGATTTTAATATTGGTTCCAGAGCCACCTTCTAGATTTTCAAGATCATATTAGGCTTAATATAAAGCGAGTTCGGAAAGTTTCCCAATTTTTCTATTTTTTGAAGTATTTGTAAAGTATCGTAATTATCTGTTTCATGAATATCCTGTAGAACTCACTCCTAAAACTGGTCACAGTCTGCATATGTTTTTGTATGTGTCATTGTGTATATTAACTGATTCAATTACTTTAATGATTATGCATTTGTTCAGGTATTTCGTCTTCATTATTCTGTTTTCTATGAGGCCATTTCATCTAAATTTTCAGAATATTAGCATAAAATATTTAAGCATATTAGTATTTACTTGAAGTTTCTTTTTTGTGGTAATTTTCTTGTTTGTTCCTACCATTTGTTAATCTCTCTCATTTCATTCAATCTTGCCAGTTACCTTCTAGATTTTTCAAAGAAGTGACTCTTTGTTGATTTATTGATTATAGCTACTGCATCTTTTAAAATTAATTTCTGCTTTTACTATTTCCTTCATCCTTCTTTGTGGAAATTTTGTTATTATTTATCCAGTTTATTAGGTTGCGGCCATGAATCACTAATTTTCAACATTTCTTTTTTCCTAAGTGGGTTTGTTTCCTTCAGTAATTTGATGTATCCCACAAGTTGGATATGCATTTTTTTCTCATTGTCATTCAGTTCTAAGAATATTCTAATTCTCATTTTCATCTGTTCTTTTCTCCCAAAAGTTTTCTGAAATTTGTTGAAACTTGCCTTGTGGCCCTGTGCAGGATCAATTTTCACAAGTATTTTCTATGTGATTGAGAAAAGTATTTATTCCTCAATTGTTTTATGTGTTTATTCCGTAAGTTCCTTATTTATATGTTTTCATATTTTCTATACCCTTATCAATTTTTTTTCTGTTTTACCTACCAACTCTTATAACATGTGTCTCAAATTCTCCCAATTTGATTGCTGAATTACCTCTTCGTAATTCTCCAATTTTTTTTTTTTTTTAGATTTGGAGGATACCTTATTCATGCAGTTTTTATGCAGTATAAAAATCTGTCTCATTACATTTATTATGTTTAAGAACTTCGATTTAATTTTCTCATCTTATCTTGCAGTTTCTATGTGACCTGTCTGTATATGCTGGCTTTTCCCCTCATCTTGTGCCTGATTTTTAAATGACTGACATCTTACTACATATTTTGATTATGTTAGCCATTAACTTAAAATTTTAATGTGTACCTTATATAACAGAATCTTAAGTTAATCATATCTGCCTCTTCCCAAACAATATCTGTCAGAATACTTTCACTCTGATCATTCCTTTTTATCTTGCATTTTAATCCAGATTTTAATTCTAACTTGTTTTTTAATTTTACAACTGGTCACAAATACAGAGGTAGTTGGGTTTTTTTTCCAGTCAATATTTTATTATGTTTATTCCTATGATTTACCTACTTGTTCATTATTCCATTTTGCATTTCTGTCCTTTCTGGTGGATTCAGTTTATTTCTTCCTGTAGTTTGCCATGTATCCTACAAATATTCCCTTGGTGAATGTACTTCGGTAGTAAATGCTCAGTTTTTCTTTGCCCCAAATATATATACTCAACCTGTGAATGATAATTAAGCTTGTCAGAGCTTTTAAGATCTAATTATACTGTTTTCTAGTGTTGCAACTCAAACGTCTGGTTTCAGTCTAATTGTTATTTCTTCATAGGTAATTTTTTTTCTCTCTAAATTATTTCAAGTAGTTCTTTGTCTCTGGTGATCTACAGTTGTATTTACCCTATTTAAGTTCATTCACCTTCCTGAATTTGAGGATTTGTATCTTTCATTAATTCTAAAAATCTTTCAACCATTATCCCTTTGAATATTACCCCTCCTCCATTCTCTCTGCTCTTTCATTCTAAATTTTGTTTGAATATATGTTAGGCCTCCTCATTCTTTCCTTCATCTCTAATCCTTTGTCATTTTTCTATCCTTTTCTCTCTCTGTATATTATTATGGGTAATTTATTCAGAACTAATTTCCAGTTCACCAATTTTCTCTTTACCTTTTACTAATTTACTATTTAAATTCTTCATCGAAGTTTTCATTTTGGTGTTTAATTTTTTCTTTGCGTCTATATTTTTTTCTTCCAAATATACCTATTATTATTTGATGACATTTGGTTTTTATAATATCTTGATTTTTTTCTATGTTTTTAACTCTAGTTTCTATTTCCGTCAACATTTTCTGCATACATATACATAAAATTCTTTAATAATTCTAGTATCTGAAATCTTGAGTGTCTTTACTGATAGTTATTGTTTCTGCTGACTTTGTTCATCATGGTTTGTTTCCATTTGTGTTTTATAATTTTTGTTTGTCAATTTTGTTGATAGTGCTTTATCTGGAGTAGTATTTGCCATTCTCAGTTAAAGGTTCATGTCTTCAGAAAGGATTTCTGTTTGTTTTCCCCAGATGCCTAAGGGGTGCTGAAATTGATGACCTCTTTATGTCAATGTCATGGCTTGACTTTTCCCAGATTGTACCAGTGGAGTGGGGAGCTGTTTTCCTACCATCCAGATCCCTGACCAAGACAGTCTAATTGTCACCTGTCTTTGTCAGGGATTTTTAAGCCAACTGCTACACTGAGTGAGCTCTTTAAGATCCCCACACTATACCAGAGGGTCTTGATTTCAACTCTTCATTGCTCAGCGTAAGGCCTACTCTCTATCCCTGAAAGCCTCTTAAAAGACAAAACTCTTGGTTACCTAGATCTGCCAATGCCCTTTGGGCACATAGATTTAGTGCCTACTTACTAGTCTAGTTTCATATTTTTTTGTGATTTGGGGCCCTCAAAAATTTTTTTACTTTCTTATAGCTTAACTATGCATTTGAGAAAATGTTTCTCCTCTTTTGTCATTTATTTATAGATATGTTCAGATGACCTCATTTGCCATACTGCAGAAAATAGAAAGTTTTACTAATTTTATTAACTCTCCATTCTAGACCCATTCTTTGTTTTTTGGGGTTTTTTTTTTCCCCCTTTCTTGCCTTATCAACCCATCTCAGCTACGGCAGTAGCTACCAGAGCAGTAACAATCTCTCATTTCTCAACAAAGATCATCAAATTCCTTTTAGGGTCAAGTTTTCCAGGCCCTTACCTAAAAATCTTCCTTTACACAGACTGAAGTCTTGACAATAGCACGGCTAAAACTCATCTGCATTTCATTTACTGACTCTGATTCTTGTCAGCCTAAGTATGCTCTCAAATTCATAGATGAATATGGGAGAGAAAGGGGGAGGTGGTGGTGTCAACAAGTTTTAGAACAGAACTTAATAACAAGTTTGCCTTTTTCAATCCTGCCCAAAGCCAGCTAAACTACATGAGGTTGAAGAAATATACCCTAAATTTGGCTGAAATAGAACGCAATATGTAATCAAACATGCAGTTAAAAAAAGAGTGCTTGAGTTATGATATAAACAGATAACATATAAAACAGGATTTATAGGTAAACAGATATGTATTCTAAAACCTTATCTCAGACCCCTAAGAGCTCTTCAAGAGAAAAAAAAAATCAAATCTTGGAGGAAAAAAATTAACATATGGTTTTCCTGACAACTTGTCTCAAAATTCACATCTAGCAGTCAAGCAAATATCCTCTCAAAGTTTTTATTTTGAAAAGTTAGGAAAGATCTGATGAATTTCCAGTATATCATTAGTTTTACAGTTGACACAGCCATACCTGAAAGCTGCCCTCTTGATGCACACAAACATATATAAATGTCACCAACACAAGAAGAGGTGCTCACCAGAAGTACCCAATTGCTCAATGAATCAAATTAATATGAATTCTTTCATATATACTGTAGTCACATCTGGACAACTTTCATACAAATTTACTCCAAATTATTAAATCTATGCCATAAATTAACAATGAATGACTAGCTAATGAACTTTCAACAAAAGGACTACAAAGTATTCACATCAGTCATTTCCAATATTTCACACCTGTCAAGAAGCACATGTTTTGCTAGAGGACAAATAGCAAAATACTTAATTCTGCACCTCTCTTGCCCCAAAATGCCTGCTTTCTGCTCAAATTAGAGTAAAGGAGTATTACTGTCAAAGCTTCCAGAAAATGTTACCTACATTTGTTCTCTGCTCTGTTACTTTCCACTAAGTACTCAACCCAAATCTACAGGCTCTGCTTTCAATATTCCACAGGCACTGCCCTGGCAAAGGCCAACAAACACCTGTTTTTCCAAACCCAGTGAGCCTATTTCCATCCCTGTTTCTGACTGTTTGCCCAACTTCTTCTGCCTGATTTCCTTAACGCTCACTCTCTTCACCTAAACTTTCATCTACGTCCCCTTTCTGTCTCCATGAAATGCTGCTGCTTTCCTGGGCTCTGACTTCTTTTATTCTCAAACTGCATGATCTATCGAATACATATCTATACTTTTGACTAAACTTCCATATTGACACTTTTTAAATCTCTATCACTAGCTAATATTTTTCTCTTGGGCTCAACAGCTGCATTCTGGACACTTTCTATGTATGTCCCATAAGTAGCTCAGACTACCCAAGACACAAAGTGGACTCATTATTTATCCTGAACTCTCTGTCTGCAAGTGAACAGTAACATTATCATACTACCAACCCAGGCAGACATTGAAAGGAGAAGCCTCTCTTACTCTCTAGAGGTAGTTACTTATTGTAACCACCTACCACTCCCAACTCCTTAATATTCTTTCTGCTCACTGTTGCTGCTGTCATGGTTTAAGGAAGTCAACAAACCTTCTATGGGCTCTTGCAGCAGCCATCTGACTCATCTCTCTGACTCTAGCCTTATATATCTACTTTCCACCAGTCTAACCTCTATGCTGCTGCCAGGGTGGTCTTTCTAACATGCAAATCTGATCACATCATTCCTTGGCTTAAAATTCTTCAGTAGCTCCCATAACCATGTTTCCCAAACTAGTCTCTCCCTTAGAGATTCTGAGTCATTAGATCAGAGCCAGGGCTTATGGTCCTGTATTTTAATGAGAGCCATAGGTGAGTCTTATAATTAAGCAAGGTAACATTAATCCACAGAATTAAATCTCAACTTTTTGCATAGCATGTAAGTCTACCTCATCTCTCCTGCCTTCTATCCCCAGAACACTTCAGTACACACACACACACACACACACACACACACACACACACACACACACTGCAGTCAACTTTTAATTACACTGAGTCACACAGAATGCCCCCAAAGTGCCATAAATGCTGTGTTCTCTTACACCTCAACACCTTTGCACATGCTGCTACCACTGCCTATCATGCAGTCTCTAGGTTATGAAACTAGTCCCGCAAGTCTCAGGACTAGCTCTTACCTCATCTATGAGGACTTTTCTGATTTCCTCAATCAGATTTAAGGATACCTTCTATTATAGTCCCATGAGTTTTGTGTATACCCCCCATTATAACATTTTAGCATCCCCATCATTGCATTCTGTTTAAATGTGTATTGACTCACTAGACTGGGGGATTTGAGAGAAAAGAAACTTTTACCTTTTATCCATAACACTTTACACAGAGCCTAGTATTAAATGAATATTTAGGGAATTACCAAATAAATGACGGAAAGCCATGTTAAGTAGAAAGGACTGGCTTGGGCCCTAGCTCCATTCTGTCAATCACTAATTGTCTCATCACAGAACAAGTAACACACCCTCTCAGAATCTCAGCTTCCTCATATATAAAAAGGACAAGTTAACACATGATTTCTATTGGCCTATTTTTTTAACATTTTTTATGGAAAAGTTCAAACATATATAAAAGTAGAAAGAATGGTATAATGAATCCCCTTGTACTCACACCTAGCTTCAATCACTAACACATAGCCAACATTTTTTCTTTATACCTCCAGCTACTTCTCCCTCTTCAGATTATAGGCAAATTCCAGATATCATATCATTAAAGCCATAAATATTTCAGTATGGATCTCCAACGATAAAAACTAAACTTTGAATATCTTTAACACCATGCCATAATCTTATGATTCATCTTGGTAGATCAAATTTATGGTCATAATTCTTCACATACATCTCCTTATTAGAATTATTCATCCATACCCTTGCCTTGGCCTCATGTATATCCCCACTCCTTGAATTTGGGTTTGGCTCTATGAATTGCTTTCATCAAAGAGATGTTAGCGGACATGACTCAAGCCAATCTTGAAGTGTTCTTGCACATTTGGGCTCATCCTTACATGTTCTTGCTTTTTGGACAAGAACATGCCTCTGATAACTACTGGTTCAAGGAGGATAAGAAACATGTGGAGAAATTTTGAACCCAGCCTGAAGCTTGGAGCCACCCCAACAAACTCCTAAATTTACAGCCTACAGCAAAGCTATCCCAGACAATTCGCAGACATGTGAGCAAGAAATAAATGCCTATTGCTGTGTGACACTGATATTCTGTGGTTGTTATTCAGGAAAACCTGAAACAACAAGTTAAGATTAACAGTATTTCCTTAATATCAAATATACAGTATGTTAACCCAATTATTTGTTTGTGTAGAATTCTTTATATCTTTAGAGGTAGAACTGACATACAACAAAATGCATAAATCTTAAGTATATTATTAAATGAGCTTTGACAAATAGAATATAACTCTGCAATTCAAAACTCTGTCAAGGTAGAAACATTATGATCTCTGAAGAAAGTTCCCTCATGCCCCATCCCAATCTACTCCCACCCATCATCTACCCCTTCAGATAACCACTGTTCTAATTTTCTTTTTGCCTGTTCTAGAAATTCATTGAAACAGAATCTTACAGTATGTACACTTTTTTTTTTAAGGCTTATTTAACTCACCATAATGTCTTTGAGATTCACCCTTGTTGTTGTGTGTATCAGTAATTTGTTCCTTTTTATTGATAAGTACTATTCCAAGTTATTTATATACCACAGTTTGCTTATCCACTCTTGATGTACACCTGGCCTGTATCCATTTTGGGCTCTGATGAATAAAGCTTCTATGACCAAGTCTTGTTGTTTTTCATTTATCTTGGGAAAAGACTTAGTTGTGGAATAACTGAATCATAGGTTAAGTATATCTTTATTTTTATAAGAAACTGCAATTCCTCTTTCCAAAGTGGTTATATCATTTGATGCTCCCACTAACAGTTTATAGAGTTTTTGTTTCTGCATATCCTTGACAACATCTGATATTGCCAGTCTTTTAATTTTGACCTTTCTGATAGATTTGTAGTGGTATTTTATTGTAGTATTCACTTGCTCCTCTCATTCCCCTGATGATACTGAATGCTTTTTGAATGTTTTTTTGGTCATTCATATATCTTCTTTTGTGAAGTGTCTGCTCAAATTGCCCATTTAAGGACTGTTAGAATGCACTCAAATTTAACGATCATCAACTTAAAATAATAATGTATATATGTATATATAGGTTGTTATATATGAACTTCATGGTAACCACAAACCAAAAACCTTTGATACACACACACACAAAAGAAAGGAATCCAAACATAACGCTAAAGATAGTCATCCAATCACAAGGGAAGAGAGCGAAAAGAAGAAGAAACAAAAAAGAACTATAAACACAACCAGAAAACAATTAACAAAATGGCAGTAACTACATACCTGTCAATAATTAATTTTAAATGGACCAAATTCTTCAATCAAAAGACAGAGTGACTGAAAGAGTTAAAAAACAAGACACATCTATATGCTGCCTTTAAGAGACTCACTTCAGATCTTAAGGCACACACAGACTGAAAGTGACAGGATGGAAACAATTATTTCATCCAAATGGGAATGAAAAGCAGGCTGGAGTAGCAATACTTATATCAGACAAAATAGACTTTAAAACAAAGACTAACAAGAGACAAAGAGGAACATAACATAATGATAAAGTGATCAATTCAACAAGAAGATATAAAAATTATAATACACATGTATCCAACATGGGATCATCTAAATATATAATGCAAATATTAACAAACATTAAGAGAGAAATTGACAGTAACACAATAATAGTAGAAGACTTTAACACTCGATTTACATCAGTGGAGAGATCAACAAGAAAGAAAATCAATAAGGAAACAATGGTCTTAAACAACACATTAGACCAGAGAGACTTAATAAATATAGAAAACTTCTTTCAAAAGCAGAATACACATTCTTTTCAAGTGCATATGGAACATTCTCCAGAACAGATCACATGCTAGGCTACAAAACAAGTCTCAGTAAGTTTAAGAAGATTGAAATCATATCAAGCACCTTCTCCAACCACAACATTATGAGACTAGAAATCACCTATAAGAAAAAGACTGCAAAAACACAAACACGTGGAGGTTAAACAATATGTTACTAAACAATCAATGGTTCACTAAAGAAATCAAAGAAAAATTTAAAAATACCTGGAGGGACTTCCCTGGTGGTGCAGTTGTTAAGAATCCACCTGCCAATGCAGGGGACATGGGTTTGAGCCCTGGTCCGGCAAGATCCCACATGCCACAGAGCAACTAAGACTGTGCACCACAGCTACTGAGCCTGTGCTCTAAAGCCCATGAGCCACAACTACTGAAGCCTGTGCACCTACAGCCCCTGCTCCGTCACAAGAGAAACCACCGCTCACCACAATTAGAGAAAGCCTGCGCACAGCAACAAAGACCCAACGCAGCCATAAATAAATAAATAAACATTTTAAATACCTGGAGACAAATGAAAATGGAAGCATAATGATCCAAAACTATATGGGCTGAAGCAAAAGTAGTCCTAAGAGGGAAGTTTATAGCCATATAAGCCTACCTCAAGAAATAAGAAAAATCTCAAACAATCTAACTTCAAACCCAAAGGAATTAAAAAAAGAAGAACAAAGCCCAAAATTAATAGAAGGAAAGAAATCATAAAGATCAGCGCAGAAATAAATGAAATAGACACACACAAAAATAGAGATCAATGAAATGAAGAGCTGGTCTTTAAAAAAAAGCAAAATTGATAAACTGATAGGCAGATTCATCAAGGAAGAAAGAGAGGGTCCAAACAAATCAGAAATCAAAGAGAAATTAAACCAACACCACAGAAATGCAAAGGATCATTAAAAATTACCATGAACAATTACATAGCAATAAAATGTACACTCTAGAAAAAAAGGAATAAATTCCTAGAAATGTAAAATCTTCCAAGACTGAATCAGGAAGAAATAGAAAATATGAATGGACAAATTACCAGTTAGGAAATTGAATCAGATTTTAAAACTCCCAACAAACAAAAGTCCAGGAACAGATGGTTTCATAGATGAAATCTACCAAACATTTAAAGAAGAGATACTACTGATTCTCCTCAAACTATTCCCCAAAAATTGAAGAGAAAGGAATGCTTCTGAACTCATTCTATGAGGACAGCACCACCCTGATACCAAAACTAGACAAAGACACCACAAAAAAAGAAAATTACAAGGCAATATCACAGATGAACACAGATGCAAAAATCCTCAAAAAAGTATTAGCAAACTGAATTCAACACTATATTTAAAGATCATACACCATGAGCAAGTGGGACTTACTGCAGGAATGCAAGGATGTTTCAATATTTGCAAAATCAATGTGATCCATCACATTAACAAATTGAAGAATAAAAAGCATATGATCATCTCAATAGACGCAGAAAAAGCTTTTGACAAAATTCAACATCCATTTATGACAGCTCTTCACAAAGTGCGTATAGAGGGAACATACCTTGACATAATAAAGGCCATATATGACAAACCCACAGCTAACATCATACTCAACAGTGAAAAGCCACAAGCTTTTCCTCTAATATCAGGAATAAGACAAGGATGCCCACTCTCACTACTTTTATTCAACATCATATTGGAAGTCCTAGACAGAGCAATTAGGTAAGGGGAAAAAAAAGTAAAAGGAATCCAAATTGGAAAAGAACAAGTAAAACTCCCACCGTATGCAGATGATATGATACTATATATAGAAAATCCTAAAGATCCAACCAAAACACTATTAGGAAAAAAGAATTTAGTAAAATTGCAGGACACAAAATTAATATACAAAAGTCTATTGTGTTTCTACACTACAGTGCACTGTCAGAGAAATTAACAGTGCACTGTCAGAGAAATTAAGTTAATTTCATTTACAATTGCATCAAAATAGTAAATAATAAATAAAATAACTAATAAAAAACAATACATAAAATAATAAAATACCTGGGAATAAATCTAACCAAGGAGGTAAAACCCTATCAAAATAGCAATAGTATTCTTCACAAAAATGCAACAAATAATTCCAAAAGTCATATGGAAACACAACAGACCCAGAATAGCCAAAACAATCTTTAAAAAGAAGAACAAAGCTGGAGGCATCACTCTTCCCAATTTCCAGCTATACTACAAAGCTATAATCATCAGAACAATATGGTACTGGCCTAAAAACAGACACATGGATCAATGAAGCAGAATAGAGAACCCAAAAATGAGCCCACACTTATATGGTCAATTAATCTTTGACAAAGGAGACAAGAATATATGACAGGGAGAAGACAGCCTCTTCAATAAATGGTGTAGGGAAAACTGGACAGCTATGTGCAAAAGAATCAGACTGGACTATTTTCAGATGCCATATATAAGATATGGAAGCAAACTAAGGGTCCACCAATAGATGAATGGATAAATAAGATGTGTATCTATCTATCTGTCTACCTATCTACCTACCTACCTACCTATCTACCTATCTATCTATAATGGAGTATTATTCAGCCATAAAAAGAATGAAATCTTGCCATTTGTGGACAACTTGGATGGGCCTAGAGGGTTTTTTCTAAGTGAAATAAATCAGAGAAAGGCAAATACTCTATGATTGTACTTACATGTAGAATCTAAAAAACAAAACAAATGAACAAACAACAAAACAGAAACAGACTCATACACTCAGAGAACAAATTGGTGGTTTCCAGAGGCAGGGGTTGGGGAGATGAGTAAGATCAAGAGGCACAAACTTCCAGTTATAAGTCACAGGGTGTAATGTACAGCAGACGGAATACTGTCAATAATACTGTATTATAACAACTTTGTATGGTGACAGATGGTAACTAGCCTTATTGAGGTGGTCATTTTGTAATGTATAAAAATAGCAAATTGCTGTGTTGTGCACTTGAAACTAGCATAATATTGTAAGTCCATTGTATTTCTATAAACAAGGAAAAATTGTTTGCTAATTTATTATCAGGGTGATTGTATTTTATTATAGAGTTGTAGTTCTTCATAAATCTTGTATACAAGTCCTGTGTCAGGTATATATTTTTAAGTATTTTATTTAATTCTGAACTATATTCAGATATTAATAGTTTAATTTTAAAATATTTATTTTGAGTTAATTTTCTTCCCAAATGGTAATCTTTTGAAATCTATGGCACAAAATCACAACCAGAATACTGAGGCCCATAAAGTCAAAAAAAGCTAATGAAAAAATAAAGAGAAATTCTAAAAATATATTCAAATAATCCTCCAAAAGCTGGAAAGAAGGAATAAAGGAAAAAATGGAACAGAAAATTAACATGAAAAAGGTAGACCTGAAGCCAGTCACATTAATAATTACATTACATTTAATTGACTACACACGTTAATTATCCTAGCAAGTTTCCTGAAGGAATTGAGAAGCTGGTTCTAAACTACATATATATATATATATATATATATATATATATATATAATATATATATGTATATATATATATTTAATATATATATATTTAAAAGACCTAGAATGGGCAAATCTTTAAAAGAAAAACAAAATTGGAATCCTGACACTATCTGACTTTAGGACTTACTTTAAAGCTGCACTAAATGAAAGCAGTATGGTATAGATCTATCCTTAGACCAATAGGACAGAATTCAGAAGTAGACTCAGACTTACACAATCAACTGATTTTTTAACAAATTTACCAAGGTAATTCAATGGGGAAGGTTGTTTTTCTCAAAAAAAAGAAAAAAAAAAGTTTTTTCCCATGAGGAAAAAAATGAAAATGAAGCCCTTTTCTTTTTGCAACACATACAAGAAATAACTTGAAATGTATCAGAGACCAAATAACAAGAGCTAAAATCAAAGTTTCTAAAGGGAAAAAAAGGAGAAAATCTTTGTGATACTAGGTGAAATAAATATTTCTTAAACATATTACAAAGAGCACAAACTATAAAATAAAGAAAATGATTAAATGAACTTCTTCCAAATTCAAAACATGTGCTCTTTGAAAAACAAGATTAAGAAAGCAAAAACAAGACCCATACTGGGAAAAAATATTTACAAAACATACATATGACATAAGTTTGTACCTAGAATATACAGAGAAAACTTACAACTCAATAATAAGACAATCAATCCTATGAAACTTATGAATTTTTTAATGGGCAAAAGATTTGAACAGACCTTTTACAAAAAAAGATAAACAAATAACAATTAAATACATGAAAAGATACTTAACACCATTAAGCATTATAGAAACACAAATTCAAACCACAATGAAATACCACTACTCACTCACTAGAAATACAAAAACTAAGAAGACAAAACAATTCCAAGTGTTGACAAGGATACAGAGCAACTAGGACTCTCGTAGCATGATGGTTCCATATGCACAGTGAGTGAGGGTCCTTGGAAAACAGTTTGGCAGTATCTTATACAATTAAATATACACTTACCTTATGTCCCAGCCTCTCCCATCACAGACATTTATCCAAGACAAATGAACAAATATGTCAAGAAAATTCATGGACATGGGTGTTCATAGCAGCCTTATAAATAACCAAAGACTAGAAACCATACAAATGTCATTCAACTGGTACATAAAGAAATTATGGCATATCCTTATAATGGAACAGATTCAGCAATAAAAAGGAACAAACTGCAGGTACATGCACCAATATGAATGAATTACAGAAGCATTATACTAAATGAAAGAAGACAGACATGAAGGTGATATAGTGCAGATCAGCTATTGCCTATAGCCAGGGTTTGAGGAAGGTAACTGACTGCAAAAGAGGTAAGAGAAAGCATTTTGAAGTCATGGAAGATACTTGATTGTGTCAATATCAAACTGCACATTGAAAGTGGGGCAATTTTATTACATATAAATTACACTTCAAAAAACTAAGAAAATACATACAGGGGAAACATTGAATCAGACAATATCAACACTAAAATCTCCTAATTCTGAAACTATTTTGTTTTTTTATTGTACGGGAAAAAATAATGAATGGGTGACTGAGCATGAGCCCCACCCATCCCTTCTCTTTACTAGAAATAAATGAATCAGTCTGGATGGGGTATTCATCAAAAATGACGCCATGCTAAAATGGAGCATAAGAGGAGTACAAATTAAAGTTATTTATATCTAAAAATTCCTTCCAAAGCTTCAGATGATTCACAAAGAGAAAGTTGACACAAGCATGTGAAATTCAATAGCTATTTAGGCCTGGTTTTTCCATTCTAGTTCCCTTTATTTTGGAAGTGGGAAGTGGTTTATCACATCTTTAGCCACTCTCAAACACAGTACACACTCCTTTCCCCCAAGTACCACCTTAACCGGTATTGGAAAGTCATCAGTGACAATGGCATTATAACTCTTTCATCATTATGATGTCTTTGCCTCATTCATCTGAAAAAACTGACTCAGTGCTTGCGTGACAGGGATAATGTGAAGAGGAATGTTTGGGAGTTATCCACGTAAACAAGAAAATATAAATTGATATAGGGGAGATATATATATATGTATACTTTTATATAAAATATTAACCATATATGCCAGTCTTTACTGGACACTATCTGTGGAACACAGCTGTAGCCGCTTCATAAAAATTATCCCATTTAATGTTCTCAATAAACCTAAAGATTTATATTATTATCCCCATTTTACAGATGAGGAAATGGAGGATAAAAAAGTAAGAAACTTGTGCAAGCTGTGCATAAATTCTATGTTCTCTCTACTAAGCCATGTGTTGTCTATTCTACATATTATAAGAATACCAAAAATAGATAAATGAATAAATAGATAATAAGCGGTATTGTTCCTGCCTTTAAGCAGCTGACAATCTTATAGTCTAAGAACTCAGAATAGGTACTATGACTGGCTTAAAGCATAAACAACACACTGAGTGTATGTGTATGAATATACATATGCATATGTAACAGGTGGGTACACGGACAGACATGTCTAAAGAGACAGCTAAAGGCACCATTTAAAATAGAATACCCACAATTCAAAATTAGATGTTCAAATTAGAAGTTTCTCCTCTCAAGGAATCTTTCTGAGTTGCCAGGCATATAGCCAAAATCGGATGGCAAATACCTTTGCTTTATTTTCAAAGTTTTCATTTTACTTCTTCTGTTATAAACTCCTTAAAGATAGGTGCAGTGCCATATAAGTACTTTGAAGTCCCCACAACGTCTTATTGAAGCTAACGTGAAAATATTGTCTAAATGCTAATTGAGTACATGGGCAGGTTTTTAAGAAACAAAAATGGTCATTTGGGTTCTGATTCTTAGTAACCCCTATTTATTTTAATCTAACGTTGGTGTCCTCTTGTCCCTAACACCTATATTCTAATTAAATTCACACTAAAGTTTCAAATTCATAAAAGAGAATACAGCATGCTTGTCACACAAGTGGCTTCAGGGAGAATCATTTCAACCTGAACACTAATAGACTAGCCTGGGGTCCAAGAAAAGAAACAAAAAGTAAGGAAAAAAGTATTCCACTTCCCCAGACTGCTGTTTTTAGGTAAGTACTTCCAAACTGAGGTTTGCTTCTTATCCACCCATCACTTCTGTACTTTGTTTTGACTGTGAACTCTTAGTCAAATCATTAACCTCCCAGAGTCCCAATTTTCCCATCTGCAAAGTGTAGGTAATTACAGTAATCCTAATTTTGCTGGGCTGTTGCACGGTTTATCTGTGGCAATATGTGTGAAGAAAAATGAAAAAGTCTCAAATATCTTACGAACGTTTACCTGTTCTGAGAATGTGCATTTAAACAGCATTGCTACAGCTGAGCTCATGGAGGATAAGTGGAGGACTTTCGCTTATGTGAAATCTAAGTCTCCCTGATTCTTCCCTTTAAGAAGCCTAAAAGTTGGGTGATCCAGCAGGAGAGGAAAGTGACACTCAACATGAGGATGGAGTGAGATGCAAAGATAGGAAGAGAGTGGAAACAGGGAGAGCATGGGGAGAGAGACTGTTTAATGTTTGAAACTAGTGCCAAGCTAAATTAGAAACATGAGTCTGCATACCTGTAACTTACCTCATCGGTATATAATCTGTAACCTGAGATCCCCTCACAGAGAAGTAAAAATAGCAAGGCTCTTCAGAGCCTGGGGCTCTGCTGAGTGGGGGAGGGCAGGCACGGGGAAGGACAAAGGGACCAGAAAGAGAATGTCAATCCTCTGGTACGGAGAACTTCTCCTTCTCTATCCCCTGGGTGATGGCAGGGGGAAAGTAGCCAAGAGAGGGAGCATCAAGGACAGAACAAGGCAACCTTCAGGGGGAGAGGAGGTCGTGCTGCTCTGGCGTCCCCCGTTTCTGTCACAGGCGCTATGACATTTCCTCAAAGTGAATTGTCACTGAAGTCCCAAGCCTGCCTGTCCTGCCTTCATCCAGGAGAGTAAACTAGTCTCCAAGAGGCAAGTGCTGGTGCAGGCGCAGAGCGCACCAGGCTGCCTCTCCAGGCATGGAGGTGGCTCCTAGCAGGGTGGAACCAGCCATTGGCTCAATGGTTGCCCCACCTTCCAGGAGTACTTATTCCCTCACTGGGTGAGTGAGCTTGAACAGCCCCAGCGAAAAATGTGTTCCCGGCCTTCAGTTTAGGGTCTGGACTCTCTCACACCAACTGTATGCCACATTTTGTCATCAACTGCACGAGGATTTGAGGAAAGCTTTGTCCTTAGTTAGCTCCTATTATATGGAGAAAGTAACTAAGTAGCAGGGAGATGAAGCTAATTTTTAATTAATCACATTAAAAATTAGCACCTGGGAATGCCTTTCCACACTTTTTGGAATGATCATATATTGTATACTATTAAAAGCATGAAAACACACTGCAGAATTCCTAATGCTGATTCAACCTTACTTACATTTTTTAAGAAACAGTATCACAGAAGATGTTAGATCTCAGGATGGTCCCAGAATTTCAAACCCTCTAAAAACTTAAAGCCAAACCAAAATATTAAACTACATAACCTATGCCCTTTGGCTAAGCAAATTTCACTCTGATATTTCAAATATGTTTTAGGTTTACTTTGTAAAATCTGTCTGTTCACATAAACGGGCTTTGTTCATTCACTTTGCGAACTCAAATCATCTTCCTGTTGCCATTTGAAGAGGAGGTAGAACCTTGGTTTCAATCTTCCTCTTGTGCATAAATAGAGTTATCAAAGCTTTATTTACTCTGAAGAATTCACACAGAAGGGCTGTGAGCTCTCCCTGGCTCCCTTAGAAGAAATATCAGGGAACAGCTGGACAGAGTAAAAAGAGAGAGAACCATACCCACCTGGCCTGGAATGCTGGCTCTGCCTCACAAGCTCTATAACCCCCAGAGAGTTAAATTTCGTTGTGAGCTGCATTCAGTTACTTCTCTTGTAAAAATGGAAAGAGTAGTGCCTACCTCATTTGGTGATTTTTAACGATTTAGTAAAGTGGCATTTGTAAAAGGCCCTAGAGCTACATTATACAATAGAAAGATACTACAAGCCATCTACATGATTTTAAACTTTCTAGTAGCCACATTTTTTTTTAAGGGGAACTGTAATGACAACACATTTTATTTAATTCAATATATTTGAAATATCATTTGAGGACCTAATCAGTAGAAAACTTTACGTCAATGAGGTATTTTACATTCATTTTCCTATTAAGTCTTTCAAAGCCAGTGTGTCTTTTATACTTACCACACATCTTAATTCAGACACTAAATTCTAATAGAAAATGCCTCATCTATATTTATATTTCTTTAAACTTACATTTGAAAAAGCAGATTCACATACCTAAGTTGTTCCAAAAGTGATTAAAAGTTTTCCAAAATTGAATCAGGTATCAGTGTTTTAAATTTAAAACAATTAAAATTAAATAAAATGAGAAAGTCAGTTTCTCAGTCATACCAGCCCGCTTTCAAGTTGTCAATACCCACATGAAACTAGTGGCTACTGCACTGGACTATGAAACCATAAAGTAATGTCCAGCACTTAGTAGGTAGTCAATGAATGAAATATTTTCATCCACTATCCACGAATATCTGATTTCGACGTTTTCTCAGCACTGAAGTTTCAACTCTGAGAGCGGTATAAGCAACATCTATAACTGGCTTCCCTAGTTTGAGAGTGGATTCCCTAGGTTGAGAAAGACTGAGGTGGTATAATTTCTATTCGTCATCGCACATATTACCAAAACAGTCTTCTGGAACTGCAGCCATTAAGTTGCCCTAGTTTTTTGCTGCATTTCAGTTAGCCTTACCACTCCTGCTATACCGTCCTGGCTTCCCATATCTCAAGTGGAAAATAATACCAATGTCTCCATGGCATGTAAAACATGAACACACAAGAGAGAGAACCAGCCAGACACCACCAAACACCCCTGCTTTGGAAATTCATGAACTCCGGGCTAAAAAAAAGTATCCATGTGCCACTTAAGGGAATCCATAACTCACTTTTTAAAAAACACTCCACGTTAGAATTTCACAAAGAACTTTTTGAATGTCACTATTAGTCGGAAGCTGTCCATCCCATGGATACATGTCTCACTTTTAAGAATGCAGGCTGCTAAAAAGACTAAGTCCATTCTTCTTTATTCCTCAAGGATATAGAAATCTGAGAAACAGAAGATTCAACAGTTTGGCCAGATCATCAGCTCACTCTGTAAGTCTGTGGTTCTTACAAGGGCTTTGTACCTCAAGTCTTAAGGACCATGACACTTTCCTCAGATCTCCTGAAAAGATACAGAGCTCTCAGATGTTCAAAACTACATGGCACCATGGTTCGTATCTTCCTAGATGCAATGAATATCTGCTGTTGCTGCCTGCCCAGCATCCCTTCCCCCCCGCCCCCATGCCTCTGGTACCATCTCCCTGATAGTACTCAGGAGGAATGAACCTTCCACTGGCTGTAGCCTTGTGGGACTCTCAACTTGTTTCATCCTCCCTGCCAACAAGTATGTGTTTAACTCAAATTAAACCAACCAGGCTCTCTATCCTTGAAATCTAAATCTTAAGCAAACTGTTACAAGGATGTTATAAAGGATGTTATGAGGATGTTCAAATGGCTAGCGCTCTTTTATTCTGACATGTTGACATTTTGACTTTAAAGAGATTCCCCAGAAATTTTGCCACTAGACCCCAAGAGCTTTTGTGCTTCTTCTCCTTTCCAAAGACTGGTCTTAGTCTTGGACTTTTTCTTGAATCCCACAGTCCTCTAGCCTTCAATAAATTCTTTCCTTTCGTTTCTAAAGTTACCCACAGTTATTTTGTTGCTTGGACTCAATGATTCCTAACTGAAATAACAGGTAACATTCTGTTATCAAATATGAAGTCTCTCAGGCCCAGGCTTGCTTGGCCAAAATGAACTTTCTGTTCTTTCTCCAATCATGCAGACAGGGAGATGCCCATTAATGAGCACATGAAGTTGCGTAATAATTTCAGACAACTGCTTTTCAGTCTCCCAAAGCCCTAATTAGAATCCTTTATTTGTCTTCAACTCAGGCGAACTTTGCCATGAAGATGAGATCCTTGAAGGACGTGAGGAGAATCTTCACAGTATTCTGACCTGAGAAAAACCCTTCAGACTGATTCTAACTGATATCATTGTAAAATACAGCCACATTGAAAAGTCAAGCAAAACTAAACTAGATCCCAAGCAAATGTTTTTCCATTTTTAGGGCATACTGTCTTCATATGGAACTCCTCACTCATGTTTCACCTCCCTGCTACTGTTCATTTTTCATTATCAAGTTGTACAGCCTTTTATATTTCTACCTCAGTAGTGACTTTGGGAGGTCATAGAGCTTTAAGCTGTCTATACCATCCGAAACCAACAAAACCGTACAATAAAATGGAATATTGTCTACGAGCAAAACATTTACTGGCTTCTTTACAGAGAATACAGAGACACTGTTAATGATGGAAAGATATTTGTGTGCTCAGAGAAATACAGGCCTAATTGTTCTACGAAGCATAGCAGAAAACCACTGCCAGAAGTTATACACAGTACAGGGTACAAGCTAGATTTTGTCTGTCTACTTTACCAAAGATCATTATAAAATTAAATCTCATAATTCTATAGCTACCCCCTGCTTGCATTTACGTTTCTTCAGGAATGTTTATTTTTCCTCTGTAGCATTAGTACCAGCACCCCTATTTCAAGCACCTATGTTGATCTGGAGATCAAGCCACAGATCCTTCTCCTTCCTCATTAACTGAAGAGTTGCCTGGGATCAACCACGTTTTACCACATTCTTCCAATTTATTATCCATGTTTTCATAATAAATACTCATTTGGAAGTTCCATAAATTCTTTCAAGTCATTCAGGTCCCATTTGAAATCCTAATGTTATAATTTGCAGAGCTGAAGCCCAGGGGCTTATAACGGTGACTCGAATAACAGCTGGATGGTAAGAGCTGCACAGACTCAACTTAGGCAAGGAAGAGTCCTGCCCAGTAAGTCTCCCATTACCTTCGTGCATCTCATGCATTAACCCCATTCTTGGGGACTAATGTGGAATGAACTTTTTATATTAGGAAAAAAAAACATTATGGAATAGTCTATCTAAAGCATTTTGTAGAAAGATAAAGTACTTAGGTATTCACTTTGGAAAAAGGAGTAGTTACTTCATTATTACTTGTTAAAAATGGTGAAGGGTTGGACTTCCCTGGTGGTATAGTGGTTAAGAATCTGCCTGCCAATGCAGGGGACATGGGTTCGAGCCCTGGTCCAGGAAGATCACACATGCTGCAGAGCAACTAAGCCCGTGTGCCACAACTACTGAGCCCACATGCCACAGCTACTGAGCCCACACACTGCACCAAGAGAAGCCACCGTGATGAGAAGCCCGCGTACCACAACGAAGAGGAGCCCCTGCTCACCCCAACTAGAGAAAGCCCGCACGCAGCAACAAAGACCCAATGCAGCCAAAAATAGATTAATTTTTAAAAATTGGTCAAGGGTCTGAGATTTTGCTCTTCTTGCAAGCTAACAAATTAGCCTGCCACAGTTTTAGGGATGGTGGCAGAAGACACAAGACTGACTCTGACTGAGTCAGAAACAAAGAATTTTATTATTTGTAGCAAACATCAAATGTCAAGAACAATATATTTGCAACAGTCCCCCTTACCCCCAAGTATCACAGAATGACACAGATGGGCCCGCTGGGCTGCATTACAGAAAAGGAACGCTGACCTTAGGGAACTCACATGTTTTATAATGGGCAATAGGCATACTTGCCCTCCAGGCATGCTCTGGAGGTAACATCATCTTTATCATACTGAAACATGCCCTTCACTCAAGAGGGAGATACTGTGTCTTCTGAGGCTTTTCACTATATAAACATCTTTGTAAATAGGGTTCAGAGTCAAGGCAATCAGTGCCTCTGTGCATAAGACGTGCAGAAACACAAGAGACCCAAGAGAGGACTGTGTCCTCATGTTACCGACCTATATCCAATTTTCTGAAAATTTTAGAGACTGTTTTTAAAGTGTGACCAAAATTGCCAATACCTATTTAACCTTAGTTCTCAAAGAGAGACCCATAACTTAGTCTTCCCACTCCAAGCATCATGATCTGAGATATAATTGTCAGATGGACCCATCTGACTCAGGAATCTCTCCTTAAGGATAGCTGCAAATCTTTTTATTTCCTTTGAGATGTTAAATGTGTTCTGGTGAATGACTGACCCTACCCTGTTGAATTAACTTTATATATGATTTACTAAAAATGTAGGTATACTTGTCATTTACTCTGAGAATAGCATGGTACTCACTGTGGTGAACACTTCATACACATTACTTTTTTAAACCTTTATAAAGATCTCAGTGTTATCTCCACTGTTGATATGTAAAAAAGCCTCAATAAGTAAATCACCCAATGTAACTAGTAAATGACAAGATTGGGATTTGAACAGAGGTCTGGCCAGCCCAATTTGGGTACTTATCTACCTCTCCAAATAGCTACTTAGTGCTTAAATGTATGTGGATACATGGGAAAAAAAATCATAAAAGCATCAATATAATGAGACTCTGTTATTAACTATCAATCCTATCTTTCTAAGGTATTGGTAAAACTCTTAATTGGAAGCAACTCGTGTCATATCTTAGTTCTGCTGCTCAAGACTGAGCTGTAATTAATGATCCTTACTTAACCTCATTTCTATACCCTCAGGGCTGCAATGAGATTCCACCAAAAAGATTTGCCCAGTCAAAAGTGCTACGATATCTTATACGCTGGAATAAAAATTAGTCTCCCTCCGCTTGATCACTGGCCAGAATCAACTTGCTGATTTTTCTTGAATAGTACAGATATGATAATAGTCCAGTGATAAAATTAGAGTTTGTGTTTTATGTCACATGTTAATCATCTTCAGCCTACAAATCTACATCCCTTCTGATCTCTACAGATTCCTTGGAAATAATTAATTTTTTGTCCAAGGTTACATATCCAATCAAGTTACCGTTGCATTGGAAATTGAGAATGGAGTAGGAGACAACATCGCAGTATGATTCTTCATCAAAAAAATTTAATAGAAACTGGTTCCATACCTTGATCAAACAGGGAGAGGAGCCATTAAACTCATCTATTACTGTTACACCAAGTCATGCTGACTCAAGGTCAGCAGGAACAAACACACACCCCTCCAGGCAAAAACTGAAGACTATTGTTTCAAAGGAGGAGACTTGAGCTTTGATAAGAGAAGAAATATTCTCTCATCAACACAGATGGTCTTCCGTTCCAGAAGAGAAAATGTTTACCTTTGAGAAAATATTTGATAGCTCCACTAATAAGGAAACCAGCATGTCCCTGTTGGAAAGTTTGAAAAGAAACTTGAATTTGTATCTATGTTTACCCTCACTCATCGGACTGAAGTCCACCCTTCCGTGCTCTGCTCCCACTTTGGGGGACAGCAAGAAGTAACGCCCTCCTGGCTAAAGCCCGGGGTACTCACAAAGGGGAAAGATTTTGTGCTATGGAAGAAGTGGCAAATTTCTCTAGGGAGCTGTTGGAGCTGTCAGTGTGAGAGACTTGCAAAGGGGGCATGTGGAGTTTGAGTACCAACCACAAGGCAGGAGAGCCTGGTGCGGAATGTAGGGAACTCTCAGAGAGCCAACTCCTTGCAGAGACCTAAGGCTTAGAGAGTTTTCCTTTCAGGTAGAAAATTGAGTCTGCTAGATGTATAACCTTTGTTTCTCCGACATTATAATGTTCCTCTGAAATTAGTCTAGACTTTCAGTAAATAATCTTGCATGTGCCTGTGAATTCTAACCAATGAGACTTTGAGATTGAAATAATAGGACTCCCCGCATTTCCTCCTACACTTAAATGTAGAAGGCGATTGTACCCCTCAGAGGGCCCAAAGTCACAGGCAACAGCTAGTAAGGACCCTGGATCCTGCAATCATGTTCTGCAGGGAACAGCATGTGATTATTCCCAAGTCTAGTAAAGGCATCTTTGGCAAGAGGGCTCACTGACCTCTAGGCTACATCTGCAAGTCTCAAAATTTAGCTTTGAAAGTGCTTTGTGTAACTGTTATTGCTGTAATCCTTTCTGTGTGTTTGCCATTGCATTTATTTCTGCTAATGTTGGACTTGCAAAGTGGTGAAACCCAGAAATGATGGGAAATAAATGCCCCTTCTTCCAAAAGAAGACACTTTATAGATCCATTTGCCTTTGCCAGGAAGAAAATTGCGTGTGTTTTACAAAACTAGGATGAATCAATAAAGGAAATAATTAAGAAGAAGATGTGTCAACAAGGGACTACTATTTAAGGTCTCTTGTTAGATGCTTTATTTATGTGAATTTAATAGTTCAACCACACATTTGTGTTTCAAACTGGAGTACTAAACAAAAGAACAGAGGTTCAGCAATTTTAGATAATGTACTCAAATTCATGTAACTATTTAGGGAAGACCTAGGATTTAAACTGAGGTCTGAGTTGAAATGCCACGCTAGTTCTACAACCACTTGCGTGTATTTTGTAAACTGTAGACGTAAAATATCTCATGAAGATGGGCTTTCATGAATTTGTCTTTGGAGAGTTTTTCAGGAAACAGAGAAGAGAGATTTGGAGCTGGCTTGACAAGGGAATAAAATGACTTCTGACAGATATATAGCTATCCCATCCTCCCTCCAGATAAGGGAGTACTTGAAATCCATAGTAAATACCTTTAAAAAAAAAAATTCCAGATCATGGCCAGCTTTGTTCTCAAGCAAACCTTTCCTTACTAAAAGAACTCCAGGGGCTTGTCAGGTGACCTGACATTTCTAACCCAGGACAGATAAAGTCAGCAGAATATAGGGCCAGAGACAGGCGTGAGAGTATCTCAGCAGTGTTGTTCCTAGATCTTTTCACCAGGCATGGAAGGTGTCACCCAGGCCTACAGCTAGCAATATTTAATTACTAGCCACCAGGGCTCTGGGGATCATTAACGTACAAATAATTGTTCAGATGTGCATGTCAACAGCCAAGTGGTGAAAACCAGACGTGATGGGAAACCGGAAGACAATGAACAAGGTTCCTAAATAAAAGTATTGAGGGAGGGTGGGAGATGGGTGGACGGCTGGCAGTCCGCGGGAGAAGCCAGGAGCGCACAGTTATTTTCTCGTTTTCCCAGTGTGCAACTTAAGATGTCAGCGGAACACTGCCCATTCTCCCCAGGATCTCTGCTCTATTCGCTGTGGACTTTCCAGGGGCTGAGGCCAGAGATCAGGGAGGTTTTTAAGGAGACGTGATAGTTACCGGCCAAGGCTCCACTCTGGTCTGGAAAGCAGTTTCCGGAGAGGTTTTTCTCCAATGGTTCCACGGAAAAATTATGGATCCCTAGCGTATCATGTTCTCAAAAAAATTGGTAAGGGGATTATGACATGTGCATACCATGAAATGTTTCACCTGATCTCAAGCCTTTAGTTTATTTATTGACTGGTTACCATGTGCCAGGTATTCGGCTAGGTGCTCCTTGCGCTACATAAAAATATCTCACCTTCACACACACACACACATACACACACACAACCAAAAACAAACCCTCAAGGGGCTATTACTATTCTCATTTTATGCACAAGGAAACTGAGTCTCAGAGAGATTAAGAACCAAAAAAAAGAACCAGTTAGTGGTGTGACTGGGTTTCAAACCCATGTTAGTTTGATTCCAAAGCCAGTGCATGTTCCATTACACCAACAGCTTCTTGCTAGTGGGGACTTGCAGGGGGACATGGGGGTTGCTGGAATTATTTTTAAGTTTTGTATTAAAATTCTTTAACCCAAAGAAATGTATAAATGCATCTGTAGTTATGCATTTTCAAGCACCAGTGATCAGAGAGTATTTTCAAAACCAGTAAGGAATATTCTCGAGAGCCGCAGGGATGAAGCCAGCCAGGTCTGGGGACTGAATCTCTTGGTAGATTCGCTGCACCCAGAAGGTAACGAGCCTTGGGCCAAGTATTTGCACATAGAGAAAAATAGATCTTTTGACTTAAAAGTCTGACACCAGCCCTCTCTTAAAGGAGGGTGGCAAGGCCCTACTCCGGAGACCTTTGAGCCTCTTCCACTCAGTTGCTGTGGGCTCCCCCTGACTGAGCCAACTCCCACCCTATCTGTTTCCTCCCAGGAATGAGTGGAGGTCCTGGGTCTGGCCTCGGGGGACGCAGCCGCTCCACGTCCTTGCCTAAACTGTGTTCCAAGCAAATCCTAGAACTGGTGTCTCAAGGAGCAGCTGCCCTTTTCTCCTTTGTGTAGCCGGTGTCACAGAAGGATCAGAAGTCCTTTCAGAGATGAACTTGGCCTTACTGTCCATTTGTTCCGGTCACACCAGCCATCTCTCCAAGTCCCAAACGTACCTCACAGCTTAATTCCTCAGCCTTTGTACACACTGTTTCTTTCCACTCAGTGCCCAAATGCTCTGTCTCCACTGAGTGAAAAGCAAACACATTCATTTTCCTTTTAAGCATCAAACTGTCCATTTTCCCACTGCTGGATTGGTGAGCTTGGCTTGGAGCTATGACCCAAGCCTAGTCCTTGGGACCCACCACAGGGGAGAGTCAGGAAAAAACTCCAGAAGACTGCAATCAAATTGGATGAAAAAAAACGAGAAAATACCTTTCTATCTACTGTTACACTCTGTGGTGGGGAAAAATAGGATGATTTAATTTGGGGATTGAATTTTCTCTGATAACCAGGGACTGGGGATCCTTTTCCAGCTGGCTTCATGAACATGTATCAAACCTAGCAATGTAGCAGCTTGAGGTCTTCTCGTTAATTTACATGCAAGTTTTTACTAGGAAATTTATTACTTCAACCTATTGCTTTATAGCCTTAACATTTTTAGGAATCATATCTGGAAAAGATGTATAAGTGTTATAATATGGGTGAATAGTACACAGAATGCTCAAAATTTTAAATAACAGCTAAAATTATTTAGCACTTACTACATGCCAGACACTGTTCTATACACTTCAAAGAGTAATTTATTTATTCCTCCCAACAACCTATGAGGCGGGTGCTGTAAATATCCCCATGCTGTAGTTTAGGGAGCTGAGGAACAGAGAGGTTAAATGTGTGCCCCAAGGCCATGGCCAGCTGGGATTCCAAGCCCGGTGCCCAGGCCTTTGAGTTCTTATTCTTAGCATTACCTACCTCAAGTCTTTAATTTTTAGATCCTCCAACATTAAACTACAATTAGTTTCACTTCTGCTAGCATGCCATACGGTCTGATAATGACAGAGTAAGTATTAAAAACAAGAAGAACAGACTGAGTAAGGTTTACTTGTTCATGCATCGGCTCTGTAAGTCAGTTAACATTTACCCACTGGCAGTTCCATGCCGAGTATGAGAGAGACAAAAATGACAAGACACAGTTCTGGTTGCAAGAAACTCAGCCAAGTGGGGGAACTACCAGAATTCTGAAGTTTATAATCAATCGCTTCACTCCTCTTCCTCTTTTCTTGCCTCCCTCCTACCTTCAAGCCCATCTGACTTTAACATGACTCCAGGAACATAACATTGTGAGCACAGCTGGAAAAATATCATTTGATAGAAAAAGAACCCAATTGCTTTTACACTATCAACTCTAATGCAGATTCTCATCCAAACACACACTTATTTACGTGCTGGGCTCTTTGGTACTGGATTTGCACTGAATATTCTATTCACAGTAACTTGCAAGACAGGCATCACCAGCTATCATTTTTCAGAGAAGGAAACTCTGGGAAGCTCAGGTGAGTTGGATGGATTTCCGAGGCCACAACAAGTCACAGAGCCAGGAGTCACCTGACACTAAAATCCCAACTCTTTCCACCAGGCTGTCATGCCTCTTCTTTACACATCTGTGCGTATCCAGTCTTTTCTCCTGAATATGGTTTTGGCTTTGAACGTCGGCTTCCTTTCCTTCCGTGGTCAGACTGAACAAACTCCTGTGGTACAGCATGTATAACATTGGACTCAACTGACCTGGAAGGAAACTGTATCCTCCTTTGCCAGCCTCCTCGTGGAGGCTAGAGCCAGCCTGAAACAGCCAGATCCCTTCTTCTCTCATCTGAGACTCACCCCGGCCCGCGTCGAGAGCCAAGTGTACCTCCCAAGCAGCAGGCAGCCTCAGCCAGACCTGAGTCTATGTGAGAAGCATGTGCCTCTGCGTGTGAGAAAACGGGGAACGATCCTTCTGCCCCCAGCATGGGGTTTGGTCCCATATCCTCTGGACTCTTGAACTCAGGACCACCACACAGCTCAGGCTGGCTCCCTGAGCATCCTGTCCCCCTCCTCCACAGAATGTCCTTGCAGCCACAAGCTCCCTCTCGGAGGGGCCGGGGCCAGGGAAGATGGTGTGGGCCAACCCACCACACCCCTTCCCCTCTCAGGTAGAGCAACGCAGCCTGGATTTCCTGTTTGGACTGCTCACTACAAATTCCCATGTCATTCCGTATTTCAATAGCTTTTATCTAACCCTGGAAGGCACTCAGAAAACCTTACCCTTGTTCAAGCTCCCCACTTAAATATGAAAGGATTGGGCCGTAATCTTCTTTGGTCTGAAATTCTGCCCTTCAATCATATTCTTTATAGCATTTAGCCTAATAATCAAGCTGGAAGCATCAGAGTCTAGCTTGGAACATCCAAAATGAATGACCACCTCTACAAGGGAGAAAGGGAGGGGCTGCTCGTTGCAAGAAGAGTGAGAAATGACCCTGGTCCACTGTACCTTGAACTTGAATCCTGAAAAATGAATTCTGCTTTTCACCATGGGTCTCCCTCTGCAAGACTGAGTTTCAGAGATATGCTGATTCGTTTTTGTGAGTTTGTGCTTTTACACACGCACACACACACACACAACACCCTAATTCTTCTCAAAGAGTGGAAAAACATGACATTTCTTAAGTGTGCCTGATTGTTGTAGGTACTTCAAATACATTGTCTCAATAAACCTTCAGAATGACACAATTATCCCCATATTAAAAATGAAGAATCTGCACCTAAGCAACATCAACTAACTCACCAACATAATAAACACACATACCCAAAATAAGAGTTGGGACTGGGGATTTAAACAGAAGCATGTGCTTCTGACCACCATGGAGTTTTGCCAGTGCAGCTACAAAACAGAATGACTTGCTCAAAGTGGCAAGTACAGTGGAAAAGTACAAGGGAATTGACATTTGCTAAGGACCTACTATGCATCTGGCACTGTCTTCAACATTCGATTGGCTTCAAATAATCCATGCTTGCAGGATAAGGTGTTACTGTATCCAGGTGGCAGCTGCCCCTAAGGTTTTGTGACATGCTAGGAAAGGGGAGATTTAGGGTTGAAACCAGGTCCGTCTGATTCCCAAGTTAGTTCCTCGGGATGAAGGATGCTGTGACTAATTTCAAAGCTGACTTTAGGCTGAGGTAGTTTATTAGGTGGAAGGCTCTCTCTGCTTCCATATTTCTTCCACACTGACCTCAGGGATGCAGTCATAGGAGACAGGCTCTCCCTTACTGTTTCTATGACAAATGACTAAATTATGAATTTCTTGAGAGTATGCATCATCTCCTCAACAACTCCTAGTATACTGTCTGAAGCTAAAATGAGCTCAAATATTGGATGGATGAATAAATGAATATGTATTTCTGGACGTATTAACATCTTCTATCCCAGTACCTGTATGCAAATTTTCATTAAGTGGTCCCCTCAATTACCTGTATCAAATTCATCTCATGTACTAGTATAATTGATTTATCAACACATCCCAGACCTCTTGAATCAGAATCTCTGAACTGAATCTCACGAATGGCTGCATTTTAAGAGGTGATGATTCCAAAGCATATGAAGTTTGTAACCTTTGTTGTGGAACAAATTAGCTTAGCAAACATCTCCTTTGGAAAACAGGAGGCTGGAGTAAACCTCAGGCCTCTATACCTTGGACTGGTCTTACAAAGGTGTAAAGGAGAGCAGAAAGGGGAACCTCTATGTCAACATGTAACCTGTGCCCAAGCTGATCAGCAGGTTGGACATTGGTAAATTGCCTTGATGTAGTTTTAAATCGTTTTCAACCTTAATTGATACTTTGTTTTTAAGTAAATCGTGATTCTTATGAAAAGAATACATATATATAATTTTTAAAGTCAGATTGTGCTAATAGTCTTGTAAAAAGACACTTAGTCCCCTCTACTTCGTGTCTTCCACATCCTTCTCCCAGAGGTGACTACTTCTAAAGTTTTAAACTTTTTTTTTTTAATGTATCCCTATTTCTCTAGAACCACATGTATTAACTCACATACCTCAATTCCATCACATTTAGACTTTGTTAGTCCTATTTTAATAACTGAGGAGTTTATACTGTCTCTTCCCCTCCCCCTTAGAGTCATGTCACAGTATTTTCATTAATAGATAATGTGAATATTGTTCAGTGCTCAGTCATGTAGCAGACTATGGTTATACATCTTTTCTTCTATAGCTCTTTGTCTTCCCTGGGATTAACAATTCCCTCATTTGAAAAAAATTCTATGTGTCCATTCAACTCTCTAGTTAAATCTCCCCTTACCTACTAAGATCTTTGAAATATGTCATTTAATTTTTCATGTGATCAAGTCCCTTATGTAATTTATCACTTTAATTTTTTTTAATATAGATAATCCTACTTGGATTCTCCATCCACCTGCTCCAACCTATATATGTTGCTCTTTAGACTTTCGCTCCTATTATTTTGTAACTTCCCCTTGCAAATTTCCTTCCCTTCTGACGATCTCTATTGGATCCTACTTCTGGTATTTTTTTCTTTCCTGATTTATTCTTGTTTTAGTGGAAAACATCCTCGAGTAACTTACTGAGAAAGAGTATATTGGAATGAAAATGGGTTAGAGCTTGCACGTCTGAAAACACATTTAATCTACCATCACATTTGATTTGCAGTTTTTATGAGCAAAACATTATAAATTGAAGATCACTTACTTCCAAATTTTGAAGTATTATTGACCTCTCTTCCAATAACGCTGTTGAGAAGTCAACCGCCATTCTCCTAGCAATCTGATTCCTCATCCATTTTATGTGTGAATCCACTTTCTATTCTTTGGAAATTTTTAGATGCTTGTTTTGGTTTGACTACGTCTCAGGATGGAAATTCAGAGGGTTCTGTCAGTTGGAAGATATTTGCTCTTTGGGTTTCTTGTTTTCCTTCTTTGGCATTGTTCTTTTTCATATTTTTGCCCTTTTTTCATCACTTATATTAGATTTATCCTCTAATTTCCTTACTCGTTCTCCTTGTGTCCGTCTGTTTTGTTTCGTTTCTGAATAACATAATTATACAAATATTTTTCAGTGAGGGTTTTATTTAAGCCATTATATTTTTAATTCCCAAGAGCTCCACATGATTCTCAGATTATCTTTTTATAAAACACACTGTTCCAGATTGCAGATATCGCCTATCCAGTTCTAAGATTATGTTTTTCCTTATTCTTTCTTGTTGATTTGAGGGAAAAAAGAGTTAGAAATCTTTCTACTGCAAAATTTTAAACGAATCTCTTCATTCTCTAGGTGCTAACAGTTTAAAAAGTTACATTTTACATGCCTATTTTTCACACGTATGATCACATAGAGTTTCACAAAATGCCCTACGAGGAAAGGAAGAACCCATTTTGTTATTAGTGTGGAAAGTTGAAGGGATTCTAGTTGGGTGGAGCTGGCAGTAGACACCAGGTGTCCTGAATCCCAGTTTAAGGGCTTACCGTAATTAGAAAAATGGTTCCCAAAGTTTATTCATCATTACAGTTACCTAGAGCTTAACAAAATCCTAGGCCTCACATCAGATCCACAGAATCAAGTATCCTTTAGTGTGAGACCCAGATATTTGTAATTTATTTTAAAGAAGTCTCCCAGAGGACTACAAGGCCAAGTTGACAAACTACTGCCTGGCTATATTGTTGTATCCTCAAACCTTCTCAGGTGATGGTGACTAAGCCTTTTCATCTGTTTCTCAGAATAATATTCCCTCAAGACTAGCTCGTTTGCAATTTGGAACAAAAGGGAAGGATTACAGCTATGCCAAAGTTCTATTGCATCATTTCTTGGATGTGCCCATAAAACTGCAGTCTCCTTTGCCTTATATTCTATTTGTCATAGACTGAGAATAAAGGTCTTTATCTGGTACAACTACATTTTATTTTTCCTTATCCAGCCTCATCCAATGCCACTGTTTTCTATTTTGACCCATAAGGCTCCTCCAACTCAAATGAAGAACATATATTCTGTACTCCAGGCTGACCGTCTTCCTGCCTTCACCCCACCATGACATGGGCTATCACATGCCCTTGTCTTTCCACATATTGCAACAATAAATGGTGTGGTGTTCATGTCCTATTCCCTGTGCTTTACCTTTCCAAAAAATCCATGATAATATGTGGGATAGATGAGGGTAAGGAGCTCCCACGAGACATACAGTTTGATCTCAAGTACCCCATTTTCAGCTTGTTCTATCCCCTCACCCCACACAAAGCTCCCCAGCTATTTTTACACGCCTCCAGCATGACACTCACCAAGAGTGTCTCTGCCTCCTTCATTCTTATCACAGTCACTTGGAGTCAACAGCCTTAAAACAACCGTCACACTCCAAATTCATATTTGTTAAGGGAGACTAACCCTAATGCAACAGCCTGACACTCATTTTATTCCCTCAGCCTTGAACTGCTGGGAAAATTAAGACATTATGTTACTAGTCTAATCTTGAACTTCCAACATAAATAAAATGTGACAGCAGATATCACTGTTGAGAATCAGATCCTTAGTTACTTAGAACAATACTCTAACAGGGAATTTGCCGGGAAAAAAAAAAAAAATATATATATATATATGCTTTTAGGCAATAGATCTGTCCTTTCTTCTCATTGCAAACAGAGCCGATGTAACATAATGTCAGCCCCTCACCTACTCCCCAGGCAAAACTCCAAGGCTGTAGAGTCAAAGTTGTCATCGTATGATAATTCATAACTGAATTACACTTTCCTTTGCCACACATAAAAAGGGGCAAAGGTGGAAAATCAGCTGCGTTTAGAAGTAAAAAGGGTTACTGCCGTATTGTAGGGAGTTAGAATTAGAGAAGGGTTTTCACTAAATGACACTTTCCACGACCAATTTAGAGTCAGTAAAAATACCAGATAGTATTTGTAAGGCCACGGCCTCTCAAAAAGCATTCGAAAGAAATTGCCTGAAGCGTCTATATGTGCATAATTGTTTATTCTCAGAAACGCAGCCCAATCCTCTACACATATACTGGGATATCACTGTTTGCAGGCACACACAAGCCTGGGGGCAGCCAAAAATAAAACATACAGTTCCCTGTGTAGGTCATATTCTATGGCTAAGAAACCTCCAGAACATGTCGAAACGTTCTCGCCCTGCAGAACAGAGATCTTAGGAGGGCATGGGCATGTAACCTAGAGGTCATAGACAAGAATACTAAGAGCTTGGAGGAGTAATGGAGACTGCCTAAAAGTGCCTTAAAGATCAAGGTCCCCATGAGACGGCTGCCATGGGTCAACCTTTGGGCCACACACTTGAATAAAGAGGTAAAAATTATTAGGAAGTAAGCCCCAGACTCAGCTTGTCCTCTCGATGTCACCATCTCTGGTACCATGTAATTACTAAAACCTGGTTCAACTGTGCATAATTATGAAAATCTACTTAAAGCACAGGGCAGGTGTGAATTCCTGAAGATGTGCACAGTTCATACCAACCAGGAACCAGAGGTCACATGGGAATCTGAATGAGTATTGAGGCCTATGGAATTCGGCCGCTGTTAATCATTTGCATACCCAAACCCCCAAAGTAATAAGTAACAGCTGATGTGTGCATAGCATTTCATAACACTACCCCACTTGATCCTCACTTCTATGTGGTCTGAACAAGGGACTATCAGTTCCATTTCACAGACGGGAAAGCTAAAGGAATTATCCGCGATCACATAGCTGACAGCCGAGATTCCAAGCTACGTTCTCTGACCTCAGAACTAAAGTGTTTTGTTTTCTTTTTTAATCAACAAGGAAAAATTTGATTTTAAACAATTCTAAATTTTTTCATGCCTTCCCTCACATCTCCACTCCACACCCTTTCACGATAATGTTTCACATGAGAATTTAACTGTTTAATATTTCAGGCTAGAGGAGACCATCCATTCACTTGAATCCCAGCAGCACTAACACTGCATTAAGTCATCTGCAAAAGCGACCAGTGTTGTGCACTGGCTGCGGCCTCCCTCTTTGCTGTACGTTGGTGTGAAATTCTGCAAGAGGTGACATCCTACAGAATGCAGAGTGTTACAACTTTCCCCCATCATGGGTTCCAACCCCACGCTCTGACTGCTTTATACAGAAAGCAAACGCAGGGGCTGACCTCCGTTAATGTGCAACCCCCATTCTAACCACCTCTGACAGAAAGTGGCCTTGGGGTGCCCTGCCTGAAATAAATAGGGTTGGATCAACGCATTGGGCTCTTCTGGCACCACAAAACCAGAGACGTTCCTCCCCCAGTGATTCCCTGTGCAGCATTGAAAGTATGGATCTTGGATGCTGTTTCAGAAGGAACCACGAGCCATTTATTCTCAGTCTGAAATTGGCAGCCTTTCTATTTTGGGGAATTTTTAATAGGACTAGCAGGGGAACCAACATTAGGGCTTATTCTCTCAGTGTGGGGTTAGATGTGTAACGCATATGTTTGCCCTGAGGACCCTAAACCACGTACTATAAAACTTTGTTAAAATGCCTTTCTCCTCAACTATTAACATTTTCCTGTGTACACTGTTCGTTTCGAACAGTCCCGGCCAAAAGCTCATAAAGCTATGTTCCCTCACAGACCGTTACTTTTGTGCTAATTAATTAGTCAATCCAGTATCTCAGATGTGAAATTCCAAGCTCCAGTTACTCAGTTTGGCTGAAAATCTGTTTTTCTAATTATTGACTACTTTCTGCTACTTTAAGTCCACCACCTAAGTTCTTGGACAGAGCCAGCTTCGGGGGCTGGGGAGGTCTCCAGGGGCAACGCCGTCCTCGTTGAATGGGGGAGTGGGAGGAAGGCCTTGCAGCTGTCAGAGTCACTGAGGATTTGGGAGGAAGCAGGAGGGAGGAAAAAAAAGATTTGCCGGACAGACTTAGGAGAAACACTCAGACCTTTTGACAAAATTTCAGGGAGGTGTAATGCTCTGAAATTACGCACTGACGCTCTTAATGGCAAGGCAGCCTTCAAAAGGTACCTGTCAAGGGAGTAACGATTTAGACTCATCTGGAAAAAAATCTGCATATGTATCGGTGTTGTGTTCTTCTGCCTTTGAGTGGTTTCGTTTTATTTCTGAATTCCTGAAGCGGACTGAATTTTTATTACTAATTTGACAGGAATTCAGGCGGATTGTTTTCTCATTACTCCCAGTATTTACAATTTACATTGCATATTTGATTGTTTACATTTGGGGATACGCATGTACACACACACACACACACACACACACACATATATGTATATATTCGTATATACATACGGGAGAGATTTTGAACTCTGCCCAAGATGTAATTCAGTGAACTGTCCACAGAAGGAGATTTGACGTGGCACAATGGGCAGTGATTTGTGAAAAATCAAGCTGTAGCATGTTTTTACCCCACTAAGCTGAACAATAATAAACTACCTAACTGTCACCTAAAAAACAAATAAATACAAACAGATATGTATCAGTAAAAATATAGGGGTCTAGGGGAGATATATGTATATAATAAATGTGGGAGATAAACATTTATCTCTCCTATGTTATTTTATATATAGCCCATGTTTATTATATAAATATAGTTATAATTAGAGTAGTGATGTTATATATACATATACATACATATAGCTATATATTCTTGTATTTTGTTATGTTATGTTATGTTATGTTAATTTTGTTATGTTAATTTTATGAGGATAACAGAGAACAGGAAAGGTCACTAATGTTCCTTGAGCACAAACCATGCTGCAGGCACTGGACAGCATGTCCTGTGTATGCTGTTTCATTGTGACTTTCTAACAACCAAAGAAGTAAAAATCATTATCCCTCAGTGACCGATGACAAGCTCAGAGGTTACATAATGTGTCTAAGGTCAGCTTCCTAGAATGTGGTAGAGATAAGACTTGAACTCAGCTCTGTCCTGAGAAACACCCAGGCTCTCCCCTCTAACAAATGTTTCTTGGAAAAAACAGTTGCACAGCACACGTATGCACACAGAGTTTGTTCTTAAAATTTCACTTTTAATTCTTATTATGGATGTTGATGTATAACACTCAAAGACCAGTCTCTGAGTACACACAAAAGCATCACTGCCAGAAGGTGTTTTTACAGTGGTCAAATGGGGGAAGCCATTCCTTAGCAGCAGCCAGTTGTAAGTCAGGACTTAAAAAATTAAACAGAAGGACATCCTGGAGCAATAAAGAAGGGGAATAGAGGACAGAAGCACCACAGTCGGAACAAAAACAGTTAGGAACCAAAGCCATGGAACTGCCGTGCTTCAGGCATTTTTTCTGGGGACTCCATCTCCCTTAGTGGCTGGTGCCCTCCCTGGCACACATTAACTCATCACTTGTCAGGAGGGTCTCAAACTCCAGAGATGTCCTAAGTTCACAATACAACCCTATAGCCACCAATTCTCTAATAACAGGAGAGTGGAATCTATTAGTGACAATACCCAGCAACAAGCTAAACTCTTCTCCCTCACTTCCAGATGAGTTCTTTAGCTTTCAATAGAACTTAGAAAGCTCTAGACCACAAAGATAACTGTTAGCTGTTTTAGGCATCATGATAGAAATTCTCTCATTATTTGCATTTTAAGTGTTTCCCAAAGTTTAATGATGCTTGTACCACCAGTATGATTTTGCCATATTCTATTACAGGTTTAGTATTTTTATTTAGTTTTTTAATATTGACCCCTATTTTTTGCTGATGTGTATTTCTTTTGTTTTGTTGGGTTTTTTTTTTCCCCTTTGTTAGGTGAGAGCTGAGTGGTTTATTGAATTGTCTCAGCTGAGTGGGGTAAAATCATGCTCACTTTATTTTTCATAAATCACTGCCCATTGTGCTAAACCAAATCTCCCAATCCTGTCGACTGAGGCCTGAATCACATCTTGAGCAGATTTCAGGATCTTCCTGGCACACTTGGTTATTAAAGTTATCATTTTCCATTTGCAGTTATGAGTTATTATCTAGTTTAACACTTCCTTTTCCATCCCACCTAAACATGTTGGTTCACCCACTGCAACCCCAAGTGGGCTGCTTCGGGGTCTTGAAGGGGGGACCTTGTGGGCTCTTCCGCTCTCCTCACTCATCCTCGACCTTGTTGGCCCAGGGGTGAGGCTGGGGTCCGTGATCTGCTCTGGGACACATCCTTCACTTTCCATCTTCAAGGCTTAGTTCCTCTCAAGGTTGGATGTCTCTATCCTCTGGCTGTTGTCAGTCTGGATACAGGGCCAAGAAACTCTAACTTGACCTCCTCCAAATCGATGCAGCTCTGGGCTCCATCAGAACACCGCATGGCAGAACCCCTTCCACTATTTTCCCCCAACACTTCAGTGGTTTTAGGATATTTACTATGCTGTGCAACCATCACCACTCTATATGTTTGTTTGAAAAGAAAGCCTTATATCACAACTGAATCTTTTTTAATATACTGTCATCGTTAGAAGGCAACAGTAGACAAATGTTACAAGACCATATTATTCGGTTCTTGCTAAATAGTGCTTCCCATCAAAGACCTTGGGCTTCAGGTCTGCTCAGTTTGCTGAAGAGAGAAGTCATCAAGGGTTATATTGATGTTGAAGACATATCAGTAGCAGACAGATTTTCCCCTTTCTCATGAATTGTCAAAAGGGTCCAAAGTGAAATATTTTTTCCAAATATGTGATTCAATACGAGTATTATTCAATGTTCGGTCCACTGAAAAATCACTGATGACATGTGTTGCACACTATGGGAGACGTTGTGCCCGGTATTTCCTGCTGTGGGTAAGCCTGGTCTTCCCTTTGTCAGGATCCCTGTACCTCCCTAGTTTTCTTTAGCACTTTTCATGTTTGATTCTTTACAATTACACCATTACACCATTGTGGGCTACACAGTGAAGCCCACATGGAGAGTCACTGAGAAACCCAGCTCACAACCAGAACCAAGGCCTCTGACGTACGGTCCAGTCAGGTTATCCCAGCATCTCTAGCCATTCCAACCATGGTCCCAGTCATCATGGCACAGTGATGAGCTGACCATCTGTGCTATTTCTGAATTACTGGCCCATGAAACTCTAACAAAAGAGTTATCGATTTTTGGCAATAGAATTCGGGGTAATTTGTTCCACAAAAGTAGATAACAGAATGACAGATTCATAGGGTGACCATTTGCCCCAGTTTGTTCAAGCAGTCCCAGGATACATGTGTCATCCCAACACCATTAGGAATAGTGCTGGTCTTACCCTCCAAAGTATCCCCATTTGGATAATTTTATGTTCACCATTCTCAAGTGCCATGTTTGGAACTTGAACCACGGTCTTGCCAAATTCTTTTGTCTTATAATATCTTAAACTCTACACAACAGGAGGAAGAGACACAAGCAGAATGTTGCCTATAACTGAGCATACACATCACTTTTGAGCATTCATGATTCTTTAAGCAGGCATGTAAGAAGCAAAAGCGTTAAAGGGAGATGTAAAGAAAACTTCAAATGGCAGCAGTGAAAAGGCAACATACTAGAATTTTGTCTACACTCTGATATTGGAGAACAGAACAAAGAGGCACGAGGAAGAGAAGTCAGACAACATTTTTAAGATTTACAGGATTGAAGGACAAATCAAGAGCTCAAAGATGAAGTACAGTGTTGTTCATACTTCCTAGGAGCTATTATTTCTTCCATGTATCTATATAGCTGGCACAACTGCATACATTATTTCGTTTAATCCTCACAACAACACTATGGGGGTTGGTATTATTATGATCCCTATTTTACATATGGGAAAACTGAGGCTTAGAAATGTTAAGTAATTGGCACAAATATCCAATGCTGATAAAGAGCCAGCCTGCCTACCCAGCAAGTCTGATTCCAGAGCCTGTTCTCTTAGCCTTTAGCATGAAATACCTCTCTGCTAAAATATAACATACAAAAATGAATTTGTAAGCACATAAAATATCACAAGATACTTGATAAAATATTTATTATTTTCTGAAGAACATGAATCCATATTTTCAGATTAATTTATTTCCTTTAGATGACTCTAGTTATTATATTCTGACAAGTTTTGCATGCATTGCAAAATCAAACGTCATTAGGTCTCTTGTCTGTGGTAACATCAATTTTGAGATGCTTGACACTTTACCAATAAGTTAAGAACATTTTATTTAGATTATATACTAATTATAGCTGTGTATTACACTACTTAGAATGTACATTATTCATAAGAGGCCACATCAGTGTCTCATACAGTTCTTCAGGGGTTGGTTCTCTCAGTCTGACACTTCACAATCTTTTTTTTTAACTTGAAAAAACATTCTTCTGATATTCCCTGTGATACTGAAAGTGATACAGAAATCATATTTGAGTCTTAAAATGACATAGATGGAAGACTAAACGGCTCTAAGGCAAATGCTCAGGAACTGAATATTTGAAATAAACATATTTGCACATATATGCAGTGTTTTATTCAACTATATGACTTACCTCAGGAGAAAGAGGAATGGCTACAACTACTGGAAAAAATGTTCACTAGTAATTCACAGGAGGAAACTCAGTCTTAATACCTTTCCTCCATGGGGAGAAGGAGTTCACCTTGAGCTCAAATCTAGATAACACTCTTCCCAGGAAAAAGGACCCAGTACACATCTCCTTTCATTGCTATAACATGGGGCAGGACTCTTCCTTTGGCCAGAAAAAAAGAGGAGAGGACAGAGCACTTCCATTAGAGAAAGACAGACAACTTCAGGCTGTACGGATAGAAAAAGCAGCCAGACATTCTGCAGAGGATTACAGTTGCATAATAATAGCCAATATCAAGATAGAGTGACTTCCATAGCCATGCTCACTTCTAAGTACTTGAAATATACTAACCCTTTTAATCCTCTTTACTAAGTGTTAGGGATGATTTCCATCCTCATTTTGCAGAAAAGTTAAATAAATTGCCCAAAATCACAGAGCCGAGATTTGAACCTACCCTGTCTGTGTTCATAACCACAACATCATGCTACTTGTCAGGGGAAAAAAATGCGTCTATTTTAAGTGAACTTTGAACAAAATATGAAAGCCCAGTGGACAATAAACATAAACCCAGAGAACATAAACCAGGTAAAATATTTAGGGGATCAGCAGATCCTAAATGAGGAAAAAGAGAGATCTGGATGAAAAAGAACACCACCATCCTCTTACCTTGTATAAGAGCTTTGAAAAAATCTCCTAGTTCAGAGGTAAGGTGGAAGGCAGAAGGAGGGGAGAGGGATAGACATTGAGAGAGAAGGGCTGGAGGGGGCGGAGTAGACATTAGAAATAAATACCAGGACCTCACAGAATAGAATTTACAACGGCCCCTGTAGAATTATGTTTCAGTAAACCATATTTTGTGTCATCCATAATCCCATTACTCTCAATAAATCCTTTTGTTTTCTGAGTAAAATGCTGAGTTACAATTCCATTATTTCAGATATTTATCCTGGGCAGACCCATATGGCTATTGGCAGTCAAAATTGGAGTGCTTAAGTGTTCAGCAGGGCCCATTAGGGAATGTGGCCTTCACAGAGACTAATTCTCTCTCTGCTTGTGCTCTGTATTTTAGAGAGGGATTCAGAAAGATCTCCATATCACAATAGCTAAAGCTTAATACAAGCCAACAACTAAAGCCTGGGGGCTGGGGGTGGGGGGAGAATAATCATTTTATTTGTAGGGATAGACACGATAATTAAGTTGCAAAGAACTCAGAGGTGCCAGGAGAGAACTCTCAACCTCATCAACAATGATTCAACAGAACCCACAAAGAAGCAAAAAGAATCAGGTTTTCTAAGCAGAACAGGAGGCTACAGAGTAACAGTCTACAAATGTGAAAGCAAACATTATGCCTTAACTTGGTGACATTCAAGTTCAGGGTGAATTCCTGACTCCAGGTTTTGTAAAGCACTGAAATGTGTTCCAAAAACAGGTAAGCATCCCCAAGTCAGTGATTTTTTTCTATTTCATCTTTTGAAATAACGAATACACTGGCCCAGGGTGATTTGAAGGCAATCTTCCCTTGAGACTGGGACTTGGGGACCTGGTGTTTCAGGGTCCTGTGATGCTGACCATCGTGGGACCGGCTTCTCTAGAAGCACAGCAAGTGTTGGCAGGCACGGCTGCACCCTCCGTCCCTCCATGGGCCATGATTATCAGAACCCACAACAGTGCCAAGAGCAGATTTTTTTTTTTTTCTGTTGCCACTGGAGTAGGGTCCTGTATCCCACAAATGTAAACTAGGATTAATTAGGACTTTTATTTAGAAAAGAAAAAGTTCGCTCTTAAGGGGAAAGATTCTGAAGGACCTCCCTCAATACTATATAGCAAAAAACACAGAACACACCATCTGAACCCTGCTTGGGAAATTTAAATAAGGAGCTTTAGAAACATAACGTGATTTGGCAAGAGCCTGGTTTGAATGTGGTTGTGAGGTTCCGCTAGCAACATATGCTTTTACTAAGCTGCACTGTGCCTCTCTTTCGCAGCCTGCACTTTCCAAACGTTACTTTCTTTATTTTCTACGATTATCATCCTGAACCCGAACCAGAGTACTAAACTCTGAATATAAAACGATCCTATCATGAAATTAGAGTGCATCCTGAGGAAGAGAGGGGGGAAAAGACCTTTAAATTTGACCCCTTTCTCTTCTCTCCACCCCTTCTAAATACACTCACAAAAACTAGAGCAGTGGAGGGGAGAAGGAAGGGGGAGAAGTCTGCTTATGATTATGAACTGAACTTTGAACCGTTCCTATTGTTCCTGCCAAGGATTTTTGAATGCTAATGTAAAAAGATATATATAAAGTTAGATCTGCTAAGGTATTTTAAGAGTCTACGGTAATGCACCAACCTTTTTTTCTTAGCCTCATTGTTAAAGATAATATGCCTTTCTAACAAAAATGCTTTCAAGATGTAACCATATTTTGAAATGAGTATCATAATACATCCTTTGCAAGCCTGGAATTTGGAAACAAAGAACTTGCTTTAATCCATTTTTTGTTGTTTTTTTTTTTCTCCCTACCTGACAAGCAGGGTGACAAGGCTGCTGGAGGGCGTTTAGACATGTCCCCAGTCTCACTTGCTTCTTTTTTTCTCCTCTTTCTTCATCATGTGGGCCCTGACAACTTTTCTTTCTGAAGCCACATAAATTAACTAGGGTTAATACTATCGGCTCTCGTCCTAGCTCCAAAACAAGCCAAGATAAGACAGGATCCTCCAGTTGACAGACTTGCAGTGTCTCTGCAGAACCAGTAATGCCATCAACTCTCCCTGCTTTCCTCCATGAAATAAAAGCTGCGAGAGCCTAGGCTTTCTGCCCTTTTCCTCCCTTTTACTTAGTTAAAGGGGTATTTTCGGATTATGTACGAAGGAAAAATAAGCCACATGTGTAGTCTCTCTGTTGTCAATTCCCATTCTGTTTCTCAAATGCTTCTAGGATTGGAGTATCACCTCCCACGAAAGTCAGCCTCTGCATGGCAAGTCCTGACTGAAGGGACTTTGCCGGTTGAAATGGTTTTTAAACATGGGTGAGCTGATAGTTCCCCGATGAAGTCTGGGTCAGCAAAAATAATTTGTGATTTTTCAAGTAGGTACATAGCGAGGGACAACCACAGAAGAAGGGAGATGTGTCTCAGTTTGTGAAGTAAATGATACATCAATATACCCATCTGATCAGGGGGGATAATCAGTGATGACTCACTGACAGGAGGGATGTAAACGTTCCTGGGAAAGGACTCAGGGACACAGACACTTCCCAATATATTTTAGTTGAATCTGGATCTCAGATCAGACTTTAAGAACCAGATTTCCATATGGGCCTTAAGAAAAACTTGGTTTGATTTTCCTAAAAGAGGTTTCAGTTAAGATTTCAGGCCTTCGGAGGACAACTTAAGGATCTAGTTTATTCACAGAGAGTATTAGTCACGCTAAAAACTTTCCATTGTCAACACCCTTCGGGCCTCTAGAAAGAAGAACACTGTTATGAATTGCAAAGCCTACCAATCTTCTCCAGCAGTGTACTACATCGCATTAGGGGAAACCTGATCTCAAATAGAATAAATCTCTCTTACTTCCAGTAGACATAGGGACTTACATAAGGGGAATTTCTAAACAAAATCATTTTAGGGTCTTGGCGTTTTTCTCCTATATTCTGCCTAATTATTGGTGGTATCTAGGTTCCAATAAAAAGCCCCTGCCATGGAAAGCATATGAGCCCCTCTTCTTCTTCCAGCCAGACTCAAAACACCGGCAATATTATTCTAACATTGTGGAATTTAGCAAAACCACTGCATTACCAGACAGTTATGTATGCAATAGTGTCTAATTGGCTAACTTCAGGAATAATAGAAAACTGTGACAGTCACATTCTGATGAAATCTGGATAAATGTGGCTTGAATCAGGCTATATGATGACCCTAAATTTAAAATTTAAAAACAAAAAGAGCAAAATGAGTAGTTACAGACTTTCTTCTTTCTTTTATTTTCTGTGGACATTAAAAACAAAACAAAAACCTGCTCAGCTTTTCACTACTCTGAAATGGTATAGATTAGAGAAGATTTTGGACGTTTTGAATTTAAGGCAAAAATAATCCTGTTAAAATATATTAAATATATTAAGTAATTTCCATACATGACCAAACTTCATTATCAAAATATCAAAATAACGATGGAATAAGTACAAATGGTAACCCCATATTACACATAAGGACACCAAGGCTTAGAAAGGTTGAGTGGTCAGTCAAAGATATACAACTAGTCATTGAGAGTGACCTGAAAATCATATGTGTGTGTGTTTGAGAGAGAGAGAGAAGAGGTTGAGGAAGAGAAGAGGTTGAGAGAGAGGCTCTTGCTCTTCTCTACTTTGCTGTTAGCACCATCTATAAAACATTAAATCTTTGAGGGATTATAACCCTGGGCTTGCAAACCACTCCCAACATCACTTAATTAATCCCCACCCCCTAATTGATAGGGTGTTATAATTTATGATAGCATTTTCCACAGTACCTTCCTGGAGGAAAGGAACAGAGAAGAAACAACAGCAACAATGACGACAACAAAAACCAAAAACCAACTCTGAGAGCAGAGGAATCCATCACCAGAGGGAACCATCAGAGCCAAGAACAGGGTGCACTGCCTTGGTGTTCCCTCCTTAGCAGGGCCTCAACTCCCACTGTGAATTCCACATTCCTCAGGGTGGAAGAGAAATGAGTTCTCTTTTTCTCTTTGAGATAGCATCATTTTCTCCAGAGAAATGGACCTTTGGTAGACACTTGGTCAGCATTCCAGCCAACCATGATGAGGAAAAACAATCAGCTGTAACAAAATAAAAATAGAATGTGTCAAGAGATAAGAAGGTGTCTGGTTTGAACTTCTGACTCGCTTTTTTACCCTATCGCAGTGTGATCTGTTCCAAGTACTGAGAGCAGTGTGTTGAATGTCCAACTGAAGTCAGTCTTCACACATCACTACATCTGAAAATGGCAGGGGAAGCAGTTAAAGAAGAAGTAAGAAAAGGAATGAGATGGCACAGGCACAAGGCATAACGCTGCTGTATTTGCTGAGATCCTACTCTGTGCAATACATGGCATCTTATAAAAGAAAAGTGGGTTTGGGAGCTAGCGAGAAATAGGCGCCAATCCCAGTGTTAAGATCTCGTACATGTGTCCCATTGGGTACGTTATGTCACCTTTGAATATCAGTTTCTAACGTCAAAAATGGGGAATGAGAATCCCTAATTTGAAGAAGTGTCAGATGGGAAAAAATTTCCCTTTCTTTGTGTGGGGAAATCTGATGGTTGTCACCAACATCCATCACCCCCCTCTTCCATAGTAACTGAGTTGGATTGTAGCTACTCATCTAGAAACTAAATTTCCCAATGACCCTGGCAGGGAGGTGTGGCCATGTCACTGAGTTCTTGCCAGTGGAATGTGGGTGAAAATGATGTGTGTTTCATCCCAGCTTCATCCATAAAATTTGCACGCATACTCCAACCACAGTTTCATCTTCCTGCTGGGTGGCATTGCGTGGCACCAAGCAACCCTGAGGATGACGAAGTAGGTCATCCCGGAATGAGAGCCCAACAAGGAGGGCTGCTGCTGAACCGTAACATTTTCCAAGGACAGTTTTGAGCAACAACAACAAAATGAAGAGGTTATATTCCTTAACATATTAAATTATAACTGAGTCTGTTTTTACAGTAGCTAATCCTAACTAATATACTACAGGTTGTAGTATATAAGGCCTCATTCCTGTCTTGAGGACCTTGCAGTTTAGTTGAGCATTTAAGATGGACCCCAAAACAGTATGTGGACAAGGGTAAGCTAGTGGTATGGAAAAGACAACGCTCTTTGTTAAACACATGATTCCATTTTTCCTTTGGCCACCAAGCATTTCTACATTTCCTAGCTCTCTTTATACTTCCATGGGACAATGTGACTAGTTATAGCCAACAGAATGTGAGATCAAGTCACGTATGCCAGTTCCAAGCCTGACTCCTCAAATGCCCAATGAAGTCCTTGCTGACACTTCTTGCTCTACTAACTGGAGAAAGTCCATCAGAGGCCTCTGAGGTGACCTAAAGGACGTGGTAGTGGAAGGATCCTACCTCCTCATGGAGGGATGCAACCCAACAGAGCCAAGAAAGTCGGTGCTGGACCTCACCTCAAGGAGAAATAATCTTTCCAACATGATAAGCCAGGGAGATGTGTTTGTTAAAGCCATCAGCCTATCCTGACCAATACAATGATGTAAATAAGTGATGAGAAAAAGAAAATCCATTGGGTTTAGGAATGATCAGAGAAAGTTTCTTTAGGAGTTAGTATTGGAGCTCATGTAGTTAAGCAGAAATGAGGGAGGAGGATAGATGGTGAGTACAGTTACTGGGTTCAGATTTTATTGTGGTAATTGTCCCAGCTTCTCCAGGCCAAAAGCTTACTGGGTAAAGCATTTTCCATTTAACTTCTCAGAAGTTTTTAAGGCAAGAAACCCTTCTTTTCTAATGAAGTCTCATATAAGATCTTAATATTTCAAGAGATACTGGTGGCGTCACTAGTACTGAAGTGAGGACAGGACTCTCTCTGGTAGTTCTGCCTTCTGCGGACACTTTCTTGGATACTTTCTTGGAATCTTTCAACTAACCACGTGCCCCTGAATCATTCCTGTGGAACCCTCAAATGCTGAGGAAGAGAGCTTGCCCACCACTGTATCAGACCACATTCAGATATGATCTAATAGTCTTCCTCTAACTCTTCATGGGGAATTACAGCGTGAAGTAGATTATAAAGAGCACAGTGGCAAACTCTGGGGTTGACCAGGAGGCCAATCCAATTACCCAGAGGAGACCAGCCTAAGACAACCTCATCAACGGAAGTTAATCTACTTGAATTACCCAATCTTTTTATTTCTGTACTGTGTGCTTTTGCTTTTTAGAGTTAAATTCTGCAAGGCTTTTCTATGAGAATAATCATTTCAAAACCAAGTTGAAGTCCTCTCAGAAACAGCTGTTTTTAACAGGTCTGTTATAAAATAACCAAGTCCTGGGGGTGTAAGGTACAGAATGGCAACTGTAACTGATCAACTGTACTACATACTTGAATGTTGCTAAGAGGACAGATATTAAAAGTTTTTACTACAAAGAAAAAAATTCTATAACCACGTGTGGTGAAGGATGTTAAATAGACTTATCATGCTGGTTATTTCACAATATATACAAATATCAGATCATTATGTTGTACAACTGATATGATGTTAGATGTCAATTATACTACAATTTTTTAAAAGCCAGTCTAGAAATGGAATATATGAACACAGTAGGGAGAGGAATTATTTGATTTATGTTTGCTTCTTACTCTTTATTCTGAATTTTCTGAAAATGCGATTACTACAATCCCCTGTGTTTGCATAGAACATTCCAGTTAACCAGGTGGATTTTCATTTACTGGTTAAACTGATTCCATGAGGTATGTAAAACAGTGGAGGAAACCAAGGTGAAGTCAGTAAATGCTGCAGGTAGAACAGGAACCTAGAGCTCTCTGTGTTTATTCAACTCAGCGGTTCTGCTTCCACAAGAAAGGATGGGCACTTTCCCATCTCCACAATGATGTTTTCTTTTTTCGTTTTTGCTTTTGTTTTTCCTCATCTCACTTTTCTGTGATTTGAGCAATCTAGAAGCAAATATTCCTATTACGGCAGAATACAATAATACATCACGGATGATCTCAGAAATGACACCATTATGAGAAAGTGTGTCATTCCTGTATTCTCAAGGAAGGGAAAATTACATGATAAATATTTTGGCAAGCAGCAAAAAATTTAGCATTTCAAAAGCAAAGCTTCTGTTCCCTAAAATTCATTTATAGGGACCTCTTTATTGCCTATGGCATGTAAATAAATTATATCCTTTTTCATATTAACGATAATAATAGTTGCTGTCTATTAGTTGCCTACTCTTCGTGAAGCTAGACATTAACCACCAAGCCTTACAACAACTCCAGAATTAAGTATTAATATCCCTGACTTACAGGTGGAGCAATTGAGGTTTGGTGAGACTCTCTCTTTTCCAGCTCTACCCAGCCGCTAAGCAGTGAAGTTGGTATTCAAACATATCTCATCTTTATTCCAAGAATTATACACTGAACCACAGTTGCCACATTTTTTTCCACTCAGGGAGAAATAGGTTTTACAGGTGCTCACCCAGCTCATTTGCAAAACACATAGTAATATTTTCTGTAAAACAAGCAGAACGTAGACCTGTGCTGCTTCTGTGAAAATGGAGTGAAATACAAGCTCTCTCATCTGTCAATGTCAGAGTGATGACCAGAGGCCCAAATGTGAAAGCTGAGAAACAAAACAGTTATTCCTAGCATCCTCTGCTGATGTGTTCTTGCCGTAAGTCCTCCCACACTGCCTCTAGTAGTTTTTAATATCCTGAAGTTTCTTAAGAGTGAATCACACTCTTTTTAGAGTGTAGAGTTCTTGGCTATACCTCCAGGAGGGACTGCACTGGGTGAATGACCCACAAATGTCCTCAAGTTGAGACTGGCTCTTCGTCTCATCAATCCATGACACATTTGATTCGTTCTGGTTTCAACTTTTCCATTTCACCAAAATTTGGTTCCTCTCTCTTAGAGACCTTCATCATAGCCCCACCCAATCTAACTCACACCAAACCCTCCCACTGGGTTTGAGGATTTAATGTTTACCTACGGGCCCTATTTCAAAAGCTATATATGTTGATAGAAAAATTCAGTAGCTTCTCACACCTGGAATTTAAGCGTGAACGGTTGAGTGTAGACTCTCATGGATGGGGTTCTTTGGACGGCACTGGAATTAGGGGCTTTTATTTGTACCTGCCTTCAATGGATGGTTTGTAAATTTCAAAGGTAATGTTTTATAGGTAGTTAGGCCCCTTAAGACTCTGAGAGAAACCAATTCCTTTCCCCAGAGAAATGCACACACACCCAAATTTTTGGCAATATTTTCAGGGGACTCACAGAACTACTGAGGTTTCGAATCCTAGGTTAAGATTACTTGCTTTTAAAGGGTAGAGAAGATAAAACCACTCCCATTCCCCTTCTTACGTTGACATGAAGCCAACGAGTTAGAATTTTTTTAAAAGAGTGACCTACAAATGCGCCGTTTATATGATGTCATGCTACAGAGCAGAGAGAAATGAGAGCACCCCTACCTTCAGCCACTCCAAACAGCCACATTGAGGACCTGGGCACATATCCTTCTATGCTGGAAGCCTTACAAACCAATTCAGAAGGCAATGGTCTGGCACGTTTAGAGAACTATTCATTCATTCATTCGTTCGTTTGTTCCTTCCTTCCACAGATCAAGTAATGTTTACTAAGTGCCCATGCACCAGGCTAAGGCAATACACTGAGGATTAAGATGAGATGAGAAAGCCCCTGATAAACTCTCTTGTCAACCCCTTTCCTTCTCCACTTTGTGCCCAGCCTTACTTTCCCCTCCTAGAACTTTCAGAGCCAAATACTTGTCAAATGAAACAAGGACAGTCTTGAAGCTTGAAGATTTTTCACATATGGATAAGATAAAAAAAAATGTCGGGGGTGTTATTCCTTACCCTATAACCCACTGCATCTAGAAAGGTACCATGGAGAGAGCTAAAAAAACGGAGTTGAACCTATGAAGTTAGAGGTGGGTGTGACTATCAGGGAGGACAGTAGCTCTTATAAGCCTCGATGAGAAAGAGGAAGCTGACCTAGCTTATCACACCTAGATGCAGATCTGATGATAGTCGGTGATTATTTCAAGTAGCTTATTTTTCAATAACAGCAGCACCAACTGTTCTACAATTTATGGGACACTTACTATTTGGACGGCACTATGCTAAGTAAGTGCTTTACATAAATCATCTAATGTACTGTTTATAACAATCACGAGTAATAGACAAGGATTCTCTGTGTCTTAGAGCATTTAAACAGGTTTGCCAAGATAGTAAAGATACAAGATTTAGAACAGAAACCCAAACTCAGTGCTGTTGGACCCAAAGTCAGTGCTCTCAACCATTGCAGTATTTTTCTGCTCTCAGCAGAGCCCAGGGGGAATACTACATCAAACAGATACATTTTTAAAAATTATGAATAGAGTATGGAAGAAGAGTAGACAAAATTATGAGTTACCTCTTCAGTGTATGAATCCATGCATGTGTGTAGGCAAGAGGGAGTAAGGGAATGATTTTGGTGATCTGAACTGAATACCACAAAAGCTGTTAACATCTATAGGTGAGGAGAGACAGAGAAGAAGTGACACAAAGGAGCACAGGGATTGCTGCACACACGCACACACACACACACACACACACACATCACTTTATTAATCTCACAACTGTGCTGATAACACCCCCTTAAAAGGATAAAAGTTGTGGGTATCCTAATAGCCATGAAAAAGGCCATTTTGAGACTCCTCTGAAGTATTTGGTCAACTCTAAGGTTAAGGACACTCCATCCATGTTGTCAAGCTATAGCAGAGATAGAGTGACTATCTTCAACTTAAGGACAAAACTTCTAGATGAAAGCACTTTTCAAATGTCCTCTAGTAACACAAATACACACATAATCACACATACAGTTTCCCTTCACAGTTGGATAAAAGCCAATCTTTCCTGTACATTCTTTAGAAAAACATCAATAAGTAATATTTAGACCTGGTAAGAGTCCTCTGTCAAGAAATGTTCCAGAAATCCTGGAATGTTGGAGAACAGTGTTCACAACTAGATTTGAGACAAAGGAAACATTTTGCTTAAGGAAAGGCAAGTGTTGTATGTCTTGAAATATACTTGTTGATAATGGGTTCTGATGCACCAGATAGAAAGAAAATTGTCTTCAGCAGATTTTGCCCTTTCTCACTCCAACTCCCATCCCTGGGCCCCTGCAAACCCTTGGGAAAGGCTTAATTCCATACACACTGTTTTAACTTCATAACATATTTCTTATTTCCTTAGCCTAAAACTCAGGTCATAAATTACTGATTGTGCCTCTTTAAGTCTCTCCCCCTTCTCATTACCACTGTGCATATCACATTACTGTGGAAACTAAGGAACTAGTGAGAAGTTGGGGGAAACTATTCAGTTTATGCCAGAGTTCAAACAAAGCTACTAATCACTGGCAAACCCCTTCAGGAGTGACAATGGTAATGAAGTGATTTCTTAGGGAATTCCTTAGGAAAGAGCAAGTCACAAAAAAAGAAAAAAGGAAAAAAATCAAATGGCAGAGTCTTAGATCCTCCCTGTGCAAACCAAGGGGCCCCTGCCATGTGTGGGACTCCTCATTTGTCAGAGAGGTGGCAAAGGGTTCCAATCAAAGGCCTTGGTTTTTTCTTTCCATTTCCTAAACTAAAATATAATCAGTAACACTTAATTAACATTTTTTGTCAATGTCTTTCCTCAATCCTAAGGGTAAAGTTATAAGCTTCTCAACTTCCCTAAGCACTGTTAATGCCATGTGTACCAAGTTGGAAAGTAGTAACTCTTTGTTTGGATGTAATAAGTGAGTTATTGCACATTAAATAATGTGCTTATTAAATAATAAGCATCAAAATGCTCATTAAAGCCTTAATAAGCATTTAAATGCTTAATGCTTATAAAGCCTACTTAAGGAATAACAAGTCATATCAATTGCATCGCATTTAACCCTCAGTAATTATGTCATTTGTAATCGATTGCCTTTTTCATCAGTCCTATTATTATATTCTGTAGCTGGTTTCTATTACATAAATGTTTGTCCTCAATAAATATGTTTTAATATGCAGTTGTATTTATACTCCATGAAGTAACAGTCAATTAATCTAAGTTGAATACTCATTTGGGAACTTAAACTCGAAGTCCTGCCAAACATTCTGTAAGCATGATTCATGTCAAGTTGAATAATAAAAGGTGTGCGATGTGCTAAAAAGTATGTATTACAGTAACTCCATTTCACAGGAAGGTTGTGGAGTAAGTTTTCTTATTTTTAAATCTGGTGACATTTCAGAGGAGGAAAATACATTTCTTAAGCCTTCCAGAGGATATCCCTATAGGTTCCCTATATGCTACTTAGCAGAATGCATCACTAAAACAAGAATGCTTTGGCTTATTATTTTTGGTTCTTCTACAACCAAACTAGACAAAGCTACTTTATAATAGCACAGAAAGAGAATGGCTTTTTTTTTTTTTTGGTAGTTTTGACACATGATATTTTTGGACAGCATCGTTTTACATAGAGTTAGAGGTAAAATATCAAATTTCATTTAACAAAATATGTTAACCAAAGGTAAAATATATGGTTCATTTTTCAAAACTGTTAGACTAAATTGACTGGCAAAACAGATTCATCAGAAAGCAGTTTTTCTGGTAACTAGTCTGACTTTTCTCAGGCTGTCCTAGGAAATTAAAAACTAGAAGCAGCAGAAGACATTAAAAGAAAGAAAAAGAAAAGAAACAAAGAACAGTATCTAATTTTTATTTTTCATCAGATAATCAAAGCCCCCTTTGTGCTGCACTCTGAAGAAGTTCAGGACATTACGAGATGAGGAATGTTCTAGAATTACTGAACCAAAAAAAAAGTCCAAGATATTCCTGTGGGGAACATACTTTAAGTTCATTTGATATGTATCATACATACATCGACTTAAACCAATTACATGCAACTGATGGCAAAACTGGCCTGTGGGGGGCTTTGAAAGAGGGGACCATGTGACCAGGGAACATGACCTGACCACAGAAAGGTTTGCCCAGGTGGGAAAACACACAAGCACACTAAGATCTGGGAGGAGCAGAGGTTCTTGGGCAGATCATTTTACTCTTGGAAGCCCGTTTTTAATATTTGATGGCATTTCTGAAATCCCTCAGTGCATGTTAATATTGCTTTTCAACACATATTTTTTAAATGTCTAGAACCATCAAATAACGTTCAGTGATTTTCGTGAGGTCATGTTAAGGTTAGCATAGAAAGAGGGCCACCCACACAGCCAAACTGGCATGTCTCTCTTCAATTTTCATTGTCAAAAGGACAAAGGAACTGTTTTAATGAAGTGTTTCTCAGTTGTCTTTTGTTTCATATTTTACACAGGAAAAAGGAAAATGTTTCCTTAGTTCAGGTCATCTGAATCATATTTCCAAGGGGACAGGCATTTTCAGGACAGTAAGTACTAAATTATTAATAACTTTCAATAAATTAAACTATAGTCGGGATTTTATTTTTCTTCCTTGGAAACATTTAGCCTTCAGAGGACTTAATTGTTCTTCAAGATAAAACGACAGTTGCTTCTCAACTATATAAGGCAATTGGGCATATGTCAGTTACAAAATAGTGACAAGATAATATGGTACAACATACTTCAGCAAGAAACTCCATTTAACCAATGAATGCAAATGTATTCTAACTTTCTGCCTCGTGTCAACTAATCCAACTTGCAAAACTGGACAAGCTCTCTATTAGTGGTTTGAAGACCATAACAACCCTTGTTATAATCCAATGCCATCTTCCCGCATATAAAGTGAAGGAGACAAATGAGGCAGTTATCCTGATAATCAGAGGCCAAAAAAATGAACTGGTACCACAATGGTCTACATGTTTTACGTGAACATGTTTAGGCTCTAGTATTCTTCAGTTAAGTGTTCCTGTTCCTATTTACTTTTCATCACAGATATGACCCAGAGTCGTATCTGTGCAAAATGAATCCAATAGTCTGTACTATCCAAGTTACACGTACTCAAATGGATGGAATTAGATCATACGTACAAAGAACACAACTCCGATTTGCCCATCTTTCTCAATTCTGTAGGGAGGCAATTTTAAGAGTTTTCTCAAGAGCTGGGGATTTCTCTTAAATCCTGCCTAGAGGAGTATCATTTAAAAAAAAAAAAAAAAAAAAAAAAGACCAAACAGGGGCAGTAATTAAGATAGAGAACTGCTAACTTTTGAGGTTTCAGGAATCAAAAGAAGAAACAGTTTTGGACTGGGGCCTTTTTCTTACTCTCCAAATTCTCTCAAAACGTACTATGTCAGTAGTGGTCCACCTATAAAATCAGCCATGCTTAGAAGCCTCTAGGAGTAGAGAACGAAGGGAAAACTGCATTTATTCTTCCCTTCTACAGCTCAACCAAATTTTATTTCTGTGCTATTGTTTCAGAATACGCTTGCAACCAGTTTTTCCCAACTCCCCCCTCATTTCCCTTTCAGGCCTATAACTCAACACCATCAGAAAGTATCCCTTTTGGTACTGAAATTTTGAAACGCTTTCAGCTATAAGCAAAGCTGCGTACTTAGAACGAAGAGCTACAAGTATGAAGCGGCAGCATATAAAATCGTAGGGGTGGGTGTGTAGAAATAGGATAGAGGAAAGGTCAGCCTTTTCAGGCATTTCACATAGGGATTCCATTCCCTCGATCCTGTGTGAAAGCTATTCCTGGCCTTTCTCACTAGGATGATTAGAGCAAGGAATGTCGCTTTATTTGTCCTACCTCCAGTACCATCTTAGTTCTAGGACTAGAAGCTTAATGTTTGATGAATGAATGAACAAAAGAATGAATAGAATATAGCAAATAACAAGAAAAAAGACGAAGACACAAGTAGAACAAGAGGAGATGGAGCAAGACGGTAGAGCTCATTGTTCCTACAAGATCAGGACCACACTCCCTGAGAACATGAGCCAGTTTTCTTGACAACCGGGCCGTAATGCAGAGTTTCTACCGACAAAAGATAAGCACTGCTTCCCTCTCGCTTCTTCTCCTACTTCCCTTCCCTTCTTTCCTAACTAGGGAAGTTTGTAAATGTATGTTACTGCACAGACCACTGGGCAAATGGCCAACTGTCCTCTGGGGAAAGGCAAACTTGATTCTTCTTTTAAATGGATACTGATTTTATGGCCCTAGGTGACAGTAATCAGAGAATACATGTTGAACTTGAACACTCTCAGACATGTCCAAAATTTTTGCACTGTATCATGTGGATCTTTTCAACCTGAAATTTTCAAGTCAATATAATTATATGAGCCCTAGTGTCAAAATATTAAGATTATAGAGACATGTACCACAGGGCCCATATCTGCAAAGTCTTCTCCGACTTCCTTCAGCTCTGTTATAATCCCCCCCTCTTCTGAATTCCAGAAGCACTTAATCCACATTCTCTGATAGCCTTACCACTTTCCACTTGGTATTATTGTTATTTAGGTGCAAGTCTCATCTCCTCAACTAGAGCCAAGCTAATTGAGGGCAATGTCGCCCACAAATTCTTCTTAGTGCCTTATTCCCTTGCTCTTTGCCATTAGAAGGCCCTCACATATTTTGGTTTGTTTATACACAAATGAGGAAATCTAATTGTAGTTCAGTTCAACCGTTGGTCAAAGAGCTTCACAAATACTTTACAGTTCAAGATGTATTAGAATTAACCCTAACAGTTATCTTTCCTCGAGTGCTCATTTTGCACTCCACGGTATGCTACGCACTTCGTTTGCATTTCCCCGTTTTACCCTCCACTGGAACCCTGTCAGGTAATGCAATCCTCTTTACAATTGAGGATGCTCAGTCTTAAAGGATAAAGTAATTCTCACAAGCTCACCCTGCTAGGGAATTAGCAAAACTGGGTTTGAACCCAGACCACGTGGCTCTAAATTCCATGCTCATGGTCGTTGCGGAACCCCACCTCCTCTTCAGTAGAGTGAGGCCTTCCAGGCCCTTATTCCAAGAGTCCTTTCTTAGAAAGAACCTGGGCATAGCTTACACACAAACTAGCCAGCTGCTATGATCTGAAAAAGCAGCAAACTTGTTCCTCCCCCAAAGCAACAAGTTCTTTAAAGCCTCTGATAGCTCCTCCTCTGCAGCAGAAGTGCCAGGACTTTTGAAGGGAGAGTGACAGTAAGTCAGGTTTAAACCCAGGGTGACCTGGAAGCCCAGATTGACTGCAGGCTCCTGTGATACCCAAAAGGCTATTGTGCTGTAAAGTTATCGTCTGGGAAGTTGAGTTTTTGTTTTTGTACAGGAAAAGGACTTCAAAGCCAATCTTCCTACTGGAATAGATCTTTCGTAACTCAATTTACCCAGATTTATTTTTCATGAGGTAGGAACTTTTTCTTCCAGGGAGATTATTTTTCACCATTTCCTTGTAAGTCATTTTCTTGAAGAAAAAAAATGCAATTAAACATTCAAGGCCTTGAGCTATTATGTAAAAGAATTCATGCTTAAGTGAGGGTGATCTGCATTTAGGATCAGGGTTACTATTGAAGCACAACAGGTATGAATTATTACCCAATCTTTCATGCTCTAACATGTCTTTCTGCTTAATTGGAGCAGTAAGTCCTAGGATTCACTGGGGTTTTTTCCTGACTGACGTCACCCTTCATTCTTGAAGGAAGATACTTACAAAGAAATCCTCAAAACAACAATGGAATATTCATTCATGTGTACCAACTTATCTCCAGGTGTTACTTAGGCAATGTGCAGCCCTGGGAATCTTCTTTGTCCTGAAAATGCCCTGTGAGCTGCCATTACTTTTTCCTTCTGGCACTTTCTGGTGCTTCAGGTGAACGAAATACCCGAGGTACAGGGATTTGGTGAAATTTTGAAGTTCAGATTTGTTTTGGTCCCATGGGGTGTGGTCCTTTTTTCACTCTCCCTCTTGCCTGCTGACTTTACTCTCACTCCCAGGAAACACCTAGACTCTCCGGCTTTTGGATCACAACTGTTCATTTTTTTAAAGTCCTTTCTGGACTCAGACCAGAGTCTAAAGTGTTCTCTCTTTAGGCATTTGAGGAGTAAGAGGTTTTGTTCCCTGCTAAAGGTCTTTGGGATACCGGTGAGCACATGGGGTAAGCATTTGGGGTCTGGGGTTCCTTGGGACAAGGTCTACAAGAACATTACCCAAAGCAGCAACACAATCTGCCTGGATATAAAACATGACTCTCAGGAACTGTGTGAACACCAAAGGAAAGACGATCTCCTCATAAAATGAATGATGTCATAACTTTTTTGATGTTTACTATGTGCCGGTCACTATCCCAGGGGCCTTATTTGTGTTACCTCATTTAATCCCTGGAAGAACACCTTGAGAAGAAGACTCTTGTTGTTCTCATTTCATAGATGGCTTAAGTCATCTGCCAAGGTCACACAAGTAGGAAGTGTGGAGCAAGAATTCAAAAACCCAAGGAGAGTTGATGTTGTGTTAGAAGTATTACCTCTCTGATCCCTTCCATTCATGGTTTGGTCGGCTCGCTGAAAGAAGGAAGGAAACAGACGAAGTGGAATATGCAGCTTCCTCGTTACTTACTTCCCAGTTTTCCTTCTCTCTTTTTTAAGTTTAGAAGCAGTCTCCTCCCTATTCCCTGCCCCCCGATGGCCTAGAATCCCTTCTATTGAAAGGATGTACATTTTGTTTTTATGAGGACTAGAAATTGTCTGATAGCCAAGAAATAATAGGAGGTCATCTGTGCCTCGGATCTCCCTTGACGAGGTACCAAGTGATTGTCAGACAAGACTCAATGGCTCCTCATGACATCAGTGAGAGACCAGAAGTGCTGAACAATGCTGTGCTGCCAGTCTTGCTGGGAAGGATGATCCGACTTTGAGGGCCAGGAGGGCACTTTTTGAAAGGTTAACCAACCAGTCAGCCACTTGTTTAAAAAAAACAACTCAGGAATAAATCAACCCGCAAGTATTATCAGAATCCTAGTAAGTACCAAGTACAGTTTTAGTCTTTAGGAGATAAGAAGGGAACATATCAAGGAAGGAAGCAGAAAGGGGAGGAGAGGAAGGCAAGAAGGAAGCAAGGAATGGGAGACAGAAGGGAGGAAAAGAGGGAGGGGACCCCCAGCAGCATCCTCTTTTCCACTCATGACTCTTTGAGAAGAATTCTTAAGAAATCCTTCATTAGCCTTAAATATTCTGTCTTCATATTATAGATTTCCATATTTCTTTGGCTTATTACTAATGAAGAGAAGGAGAAAACAGGTACAGTTAGCCTTTCATCTTTAAAGATCACTGTAGTTAGGTTCCCTGGACCCTTGTGTACTGGCTAAATGACCCCAGGCTGCTTCGAAAACCCTGTTTACTAAAGTTTTATAAAGTCTTTCTATGTTTTTTCAGTGATCTTCTTAACACATAGTGTGATTCTTTCCTTCTGTGGGTGTTTTCACTATTGACCCAGATTATATCCCAGGGAATCTGACTTAGGAGGCATAAATGAAAAAACATCTCTCCTATACAAGGACATGGAATGCAATTTGAAATTCGACCATTATTTTGTGCTCTCTTGTCCTATGACAAAAAAGTCAATATTCTTCTATTTACTCTCCTTTCGCAGAAACCTTTTCTCTAAGGCTCAGTTTAAAAATACTAATCTGCTGACAGGAGTCTAAAACTGAGACTGATTGGTAAGCCATACAGTCTCATGAAACTTGGATTTCACCAAGGAGGATCCCTGTTCCTGTTTGCTTAAGACGATCCCAGTTTACCTCTGTGGTCCTGGTGTACTAATTAATGGCACCTCCTCTCACTCCCAAACTTGTTCCAGTTTGGATAACAAATTTCATGGCTACCTAGAACTTAAATCTGAACATATGCATAGGAGAAACACATTTCATATTGCAGTAGAAAATATGAGTGCCTTGGACTCAGTACTTCTTGTACGATCTTACACAAGTTATTACCGCTCTGAGCCTTGGTGTCAGTGTTATAAACTGGGAGATAAAAGTATCCCTTTAAAATACTGTGTGAAGATCCAAAAAGACAAGGTCTATGAAAGTGCTTTATAGATTGTAAAGCTCTCACAATTATTGGCAATCGTTATTGTTCTAATCTAGTTGTCCATAAATTATATGGAAGAAAGAACCAAGAAACCACAAAACCTGCAGATCTGGGGAAATATGACTTCATAAGATAGGTAAATCCGTCTTGAGACGGGAACAAGAGAAAACACTTCTATGTTCAACTTCTCACCCATCTTGGCACTCAGAAACTAACATCAATAAACACATACAAATTTGTTGAATGTTGTCCAGGCTATGTATTTTGCCTTTTGTAATTGATAACATCTTTATTCTTAAGAGAGTGCTTTAATTCCGTTTTACAGATTAGGGAACTACGGCTAAATCAAGAGCTTTTATCAAGATGACATTTCTAAGAAGCAGCAGAGTTGTATCCTGATCCCCTTCATAATGCATATCTGGAGGGAGCTTATCTGACTAAACCCTATCTCTGTGATGTGGTAACATTTGATTTCTTGATTGCTCTTGTATTCAGAGACCTAAGGTATTGGTAAATTTAAATTAATCTGAAAGAATCAAGTCGAGGTGATCCCATTACTACCTTCTAGGTATTTGCACTAGGTCATATTTTTTTGTTTGTTTTTTTTTGTTTTTGTTTTGTTTTTTTACAGAACGCGGGCCTCTCACTGTTGTGGCCTCTCCCGTTGCGGAGCACAGGCTCCGGAAGCGCAGGCTCAGCGGCCATGGCTCACGGGCCCAGCCGCTCCGCCGCATGTGGGATCTTCCCGGAACGGGGCACGAACCCGTGCCCCCTGCATCGGCAGGTGGACTCAACCACTGTGCCACCAGGGAAGCCCCACTAGGTCATATTTTGATAATAAATGTAATCAACGGTGCTATTTAGGGTACTTGATAGAACAGATTTTTATTTCTTCTCATATGCCATGAAGATTTTAATGATATGGGATGTTGTGGCCACAGGAGTCGATTTCACTAATGCCAAAGAAATAAGCCCATCTACTTAATTTTGCATTAGGAAAGCTCAATGTGTTTTGTGTTTCTTCTCCTGTTCAAACAAGTTAGCAGATAGGTGCCCTATTGGTTTTCTGAAGGGGTCACTTCTTTGTCACAATCCAACACTGCAAGTCATTGTGATCCTCTTTTATCCAGTTGGTGCTGCTAGGAACCTCTAAGCAGTAAGTGAGCCAAAACGATAACGGTCCAACTTGCTCTATTCTGGTCAGCGGGCCAAACTTAAGTCAGCTGTTCAACTTGCTTTAAAAACAAAAGGTAAACAAACAAAACAAAATGAAAAGACTTGAAGATCATGAAAATAGCCTCCTTTCCAAGCTTTTTAAATTATTTATTTTGAACTCTAAGGGGTTTTTTGTTATTTTATTTTGGTTATGAATTTTTTCTGCTCAAGAAGAGAGTATATTTGGCTCCCGGTCCCAGAAAAGAGAGGAATTTTTGGCACTGAATCATGACAACAACATAGTTTTCTAGTTCAGGCCTACCCATTCTCTAGATTAGAGAGACATTTATTTTTAAAGCAAATCTCGATCCTTTGTAATGAGAGGTGGTAATACTGCCTGATAAAGAATCAGTTTGAGGATTAACCCACTAAGCAAGTGGCTTATGGTGAGTAAACTGGCAACCTGGAAATATATGAGAATCTTATCATTTATATGTAGTGCTTTTCTGCCATCAGTGTTGAGTTGACAGGAATCAAAAAGTGGAAAATATACACAAATATTGGCTCTGGGGACTTAAACCAGCAATGCCACTGGGAGTAATCCTAGAATCCCTTTGCCTCTGCACTCTCTAAAGCTCTTCTACAAGTTCTGTTGATTTTACCTTAGAAGTGATGTTTGAATCCATCCCTGTCTTATCCATTCTTCCCGGCACTCCTCACCGGCACTTAGAAATCACTGTTGCACCTTCCAAATCGCTCACCACACACTAGTTTCACCAACCCTTAGTCCCATGGTTTGCCAAACCATTTTTAGCTGCAGAAACCCTTGGTTAACCTAACATTTTAGGTGAATGTTCAATATGGAAAACAGAAAAGGAGATGCTTTGCTTGAAGGAAGTTTGGGAGAACCTGTACCACAGGGTAGTTTGAAAGTCAAAGCTCTACTCCAATTCGTTTTCTAATCTTAGTGTCCATCAAGAATCATCTGAGAGGCACAACATACACATTCCCAAGGGGTCTGTTCAATAGGGCTGGGGTTACACTCAGGAATATGAATTTTAACAAACATCCCCAGGTGATTCTGATGCCTCTGGTTCCATGTCCATTTTTGAGGAGTACTACCAGTTCTGTCCATCTTCTTATATTGATCATGTTACTTAAAGAATCCCACTGGCTTCCCAAATATTAACTAGCAAGCAACATATGAGGCTAGACCCTTCAAAATCTGATCTCCACCTACCTCCAGAACTCTCTCTGAGCATAGCTCCACTGGCCCAGATTTCTCATTCTTGTTTGAGCACAGCTTGCCCTTTCATACCTTTGTTCCTTTATACAGTCAGTTTCTACCACCGCCTGCCCTTTTCATACCTTGTTCCTTTATATATTCACTTTCCTCTACCTGAGATATTCCTATCTGATAATTCCTTTAAGGCCCAGTATAAATATTGTTTTTTATAAACCCTTTCCTGATCCTTCCATTTCCAGTTAATCAATCACTTCCTCTTCTGGGATATTCAATTTATGGTAGCCCTTTTCACTTTGTATCAGAAAAAACCAACCCATTTTGTTAAGTAAGTTTTTCTCTCTTCCACCAGACTATGGGATCCCTGAAGCCAAAAGATATCATCTTAATCATCTGCATTTCCATGGCACAGCAAAATCCTGGTACATGGTAGGAGATCAAGTATTTACCAAGTTAATTAAGTGATCCTTTGCATCATACAGTAGAATAGTAGATAAAGCAGTGGACATGAGTTCCAAAGATCTGAGTTGCTTTGTTCTTCTGCAACTTACTAGTTTTGTGAGCACAAGAAAATGACTTTATGCCAATAGATTTGACAACTTAGATGAAATAGATAATTTTCTTTAAAATCACAACATTCCGAAACTGACAATTAAGAAACAGGAAAAATGTGTGTATATTAATTGCCTTATATCTGTCTATCTATCTCTCTATCTATGAATGAGTACACTTATATCTGGCAAGGAAATTGAACTTGTAATATTTTTTTAAACATTCTCAAGGAAAATTTCAAGCCAGGATGGTTTTGCTAGTGAATTACATCAAAGATTTGAGGAAGAAATAATACCAATCTTACACAAATTTTTTCAGAAAATAGTTTTGGGGAATACTGCCTAACTTGTATTACCCATAGTATTACCCTGATATCAACACCTGATTAAAAAAATTATGACAACAAAACTAAAGCCTAATCGAATGAAATATACACAAAAACCCTTAGTAACATATGAGGACATCAAACCCAGCAATATATTAAAAAGGTAGTATATTATGTCCATGTAAGGTTTGTCCCAAGAAAACAAGATTAGTATACACTCTATCAATAAAATGTACACTTTTAAAAGAGTAAAGAAAAAAACCATATGATCACTCAATAGATGTACATAAAGCATTTGGCAAAATTCAGTGCCAATCAACATTAAAAACTCTCAAAACTAAAATAGGAAATCTTTCTCAATTTGATATAATAATATCAGCAAAAACCTATGGCTAGTATAACTAATGATAAATATTGAACGATTTTCCGCCAAGATTAAGAAAAAGGCAAAATTGTCTCTTCTGACTACTTCTATTCAACATCGTACCAGCAGGTAAGGAAGAGAACAATGGTAGGAACAAATAGATGAATCAAGATATGCAAAATGTTTATAAACACTAAATCTGGGTGACAACTGTTTATGACAATTATGTTATTCACTCTACTTTTACATATGGAATTTTCCATAGTCGAAAAAATGCCTCTCTGTAAAAGGACTAGCTTTCTCTGTTCTGTTCATTACTCCACATTGCCTTCATAAAGGCTTGAGCTGGGGTTTGAATGATGGAGAAGGCCAAGAAGAAAGAAAGGAAGGATAGGGCTAGGAACAGAAGAGAAATGAGAACAGATTTTCCATAAGGTAAAGGTAGATGCTTTTTTTGAAGAAGAGGATATGAGTTGTGGAAAAGAGGGGAAGATGTAGAGTATGTTTGGAAAAGTTGGGTTGAAGTCAATCATTAATAACCTTGAAAGTCAAACAAAGAACAATCCAAATTCTTGTTCACCTTAATCTGCCATTGAAGTCTTTAGGGAGAACCTTCAAAGGCCTAAGGAACAATTTAGCTCAAATACCACCACAACAAATATCACTAGAACAAAAACAAACACACAAACCTCTTCCCAAAAAGAGACTAGTTTTGTGGCAAAAAACAAATTAATATCTCAACTGTTACAAGCAATTCTTGATTCAACAATATTTCAGCATAACCAAAATTTGGCCCTCCTTTGGAGTTTACTGTTTTGGTGACTTGTGGAAGATATAATAATGTCAGATCCTATAGATTCTGAATTCACCAGGATTGCGTACGAGAGACAAACTGTTGTAGACTAGAGACTGAATTCCATGACCTCCATGCCATAAACTTAGACAGTTATTTAATGTCTTCTTGTGTGTAAATAGAAATGATAATGCCTCCCACAAAGTTTGGTGTCTTTAAGTGAAGTAAAGAAACATAGGGAAAGCTAACATAAGGGACTTAGCACAGTGCCTGGTACAGAGAAATGTTTTCTTTAACTTTGACTCAGTGTCCAGTAATCTGACCCATTGTCACATCTCAGAAGCTGCCTGCCATAATGAATAATACGGAAGTTTGATGGCAAAACACCCCATTGACCCTCCCCACTTGTTTTCCCTCTTTTGAAATGTCCCCCACTGCTTAAATGCCCATCGTAGTCAACCAACAAAGGCCAAATAAACCTGAAGCCCTATTAGAAAGTTTTCCCCACTTCCAAAATCCTACCCTAGTAGAATGCTTGCCAATCAAAGACTACCTCAGTACTTCTTTTGATTCTATATAATGTTCTCTCCTTTTTAACACCTTTCTACACCTGCTGGAACAAAAGTGACTACAAATGAGTTCCCTTGATGCAAGTTTATGAGTAAACAGCCATCGTGAATTTTGTCCCAGACATAGTTTTTTCTCTGACACATTGCCTTCCCCTGGCTCTGAAAACAGGGGCTGATCAAACTGAGCACCGTATGGTGAAGTGTGGTCTCTAAGACGTTGTTCTTCCACCCAAAGAGGTTCTGGAGCTTGTTTGACACTGTACACTAAATGTGTTCCCACACCTTAAAGCATCATAGTGGTCATTAGGATATTAAAGGCTTTTGTTTAAGCTGATATGTTCTAAGTTTCTTCCACACCAGGGAATCCTTTCTTCTCTCCCACATAATGCTGTAGTCAACTAATCACCAACCTCTTCATTCTGGGGTCACTGTCACACGGCTTAATAATGTACCCAGAGGCTACTAACTAGCTCGTTAGAGTAACATGGGTACAAACAAAGGATAAGTTAATAGAGGAGAGAAAGAAGGAAAACGGTGGGGGGAGTCAATGGAATGACAGACAGCTAGGGCATATGTGGGAAGAAATAATATATTAGAAGAAATCATGTAAGTCTTTCCAAAATCCTAGTAGGTTCAGGGATACTGCATTGGAATCACTGAAATGTCAATTATTTTAGTCCAGCAGAAGTTGAACTCCTTCCCCTATTCTTTGTTTTAAACTAGTTTTTGGTCATCCTTTAGGCCTATGCGAGGATAAATTTCAAATTAGGGCTTTAAAGTTGCCTGGCTTTGAAGAGCACTTAAGCTTACAAAAGAAATAAATTGCAGTGTCAAGCTAAAGAAATAAATTGCAGTGTTAAGCTAAATAGATGATTTATTGACACTTTTTCAGAACTACTTTAGGTTATTTTTTGTGGGATGTATCCAAATGGAATAGCACCAAGGTATTTATATAGGCTCCGATTTCTACACAACTCCAATATCTGACATGAAGTATTTGTATGCCATATAACCTTGCCCTCTGAAGGGGTGTTTGGTCATCCTTTAAACTGAAAGTTGATCAGTATCTGGATATTTGAGGAGTTACCCTTCTATCCAGCTTCTTGCATGGCTGGAGGCAAACAGGCAGACAATTACTTTGCATTGCTCTTCTTTGCACCCATTAAGGAGGCCGGATAGCTGCCATGCTTAGAGGTGAGTATAAGCAAGAATCTCTCCTGATTCCATGTGTACTCAAGGTCTTGCCCAACAGAAATGTCCACGTTACTCCATTCAGGGTCACTGTGCCTCTCTGTGCAAGTACTTTTCTGTACAAGGCGCTAAACTGGAGGGCAAGAGGTGGGGCAAACCAGATCACCTTCTTGACAAGTCATCCGCCCGTGGGGCTGTGTAGGCCCAAATTCAATTTTTTCCCAGTTTGCACAAAAGTGCCATCCAAATGAGCAGCAGCACAGATTCCCTTCATTCATTCACTCAGTATTTTCTGAGGACACGTTGAGTATAAGGCACTGTTCTAGATACTGGAAAAGATGTAAAGATGAAACAATGCCGTCTAGGGAGACTGAGCATGTGCACAAATATAAAGTAAAAGAGGACCGAAGAAGTAAAACTGAATTCTTAGGAGTGGGCCTTGGACATAATATGTCTCTTCTCCTAACTTTGATCATCTCTTTCTCTTTTCTGTCTCTTAATTATTAACATTAGGGATCAAGAGCTGGTCTCAACCTACCTGGTCTTGCCCCCTCTTCTGCCACGTTTATAGCATGCTAGAGCTTATCTATCATACGTTTGTCCCGCAACAGAGACTCTCTCCTGTCTTGTGACCTAGACCAGTGGTCTGCAAACTTTTCCTGTAAATGACCAGATGGTAAATATTTTAGGCTCTATGGGACAGCTACTACTTAACTCTGTAGTTATAGGCAGAAGTAGTCATGGACGATACATAAACAAAGGAGCACAGCTGTGTTCCAGTAAGACTTTGTTTATGGACACTAAACTTCAATTTCATGTAATTTTTAACAGGTTTTAACGTATTAGTCCTCTTTGAATTTTTTTACCAATTTAAAAATGTGAAAACCATTCTTAACTCATGGGTGATACTAAAACAGGCAACAGGCTGCCTCCTAGCCCAGAGTATATGTAGGGGACAGAGCAGTCCTGAGCTATAGGGATGCAAGCAAGTAAAGCAAAGAAGAAAGGAAGAGTTATGGATAGAACTCTGTCATTTGTAAGCCTGCTGGGAAGTTAAATCTTAGAACATCCTTGTACTGAACTCAGGGGATTTTTACATCTACAGAACCGGCATGGTACAACAGGCGAACTTCATGTGAAGGCAGACAACCCTTTTCATAAAATTAGTTCTAGGTTAGTGAGAATACTAGCTATTCACCAAAACTCTGTTTCCTTTTCTTTACGGTCAAGCAGGTAGAACACATCTCCCAGCCACACTTGCAGTTAGCTGTGGCCGCATAACTGGTTGTCACAAAGGAACGTGAGCCAAGGTAAATTGAGTCACACTTTAAAGGAGGTTCTCGCTTCCCTCATCTACCAGCTGAATGTCACTTGGTAGATGAAAATGGGGCTTCAGTTCATGATGGAGACGTAAGTTTGAAGGAGTCTTGGTCCCTCAAGGAAGACACAGAGAAGAGCTACTCACTGAGCAGGAGAAACTACCTGAAACCAATATAAGAGCTGGCAATAAACTTTTGCATTTCATCAATTATGTATGCAAATTTAGTCCGTTACAGCAGCTAGCACTACCGTAATTTAGTGTCAAGTGTGGGCCCACGTCTTATTAACCTTTGCGCTTTCAGCATCTGTCTCAGGGCTTGGTACGTAATTGTTGTTGACTAAGTGACTGAGAAAGCATTGCCATGTTGTACTCTCCTATCCCCCACTGAGCTCCCTTTATCTCCTCTCCTGAATGGTACCATTGCCCTCATGATGCCACTTAGCCGCCCAAGTTTTCTGCATCGTACTAACCCCTCCAGTCTTACCAAAGTAATGTTCTCGGAACAACATTTTTATTTCATTTTTTTCTAAAAACGTATGCTTATTCAGCTAAACAGAGCTGTTAAGCTCTTTCATGCTAAGGTATAAATGACTAAAATGGTTTACTGTGTGATTAACATTCACAGAATACAAAATATGTATTCAAATTTTTAAAAAGGGAAAATTATGCCTTATTATGAAAAACAATCACTGAATTTTTTTTATATCAATGAAAGATTCAAAGAGCTGTATTTTGTGACTCACAATATAGATGACTGTTTCCCACCTAAATAGACAGGATGCAATCACTGGAAGAAGTAAAGACCTGTAATATGCCTAAAGTAGCCAAAGGACAAAAAACTTATTATCAGGTTTCCACTGTCCACAAATCCTTAGGGTACTCTCCACTCTTCATTTTCGTAGATGTGAAATTTTAGATTTTGAAAGGATGTGGATGTCATCAGGCCCAACCTCTCACCTTGAGGGACATACATGTTGCCATGATCAATAATATAATCCTTTACATAGTCAAAGAATTCTATCCCCCATCTTCTCTTCACCGGGCTAAGTATCCCCAATTCCTATAGGAATTTTTTGCAAATATATTTTAATCCATTAATCTTTTTCATTTGTCCTCCAGTTGTTCGCTCTTTCTCAGATTACAAGGTTCAAAAAGGGACATGAGATTCTAAAGAAAGACATAAGCAAGGAGGCCAGCCAGCCAGGCCTATGTATAGACAGAGTTGAAAGCTGCCAGCCTGGTTTGATTTGAGATGCAGAAAAGCTCCCGGCTCTCCTCCCCTCCAGCCCCACTCACCCAGCCAAAAATAGCTCCCCAGTCTCGCCTGCCAAAGCTGATTTTCCCATCACCCAGGGGCCTCTGGGAAAGGGGCAGAGGAAAGGCAGCTGCTGTCTCTTAAGAAAATGTCCTTGGCTCTATGCTGGAGACCTTATATACATTATTTCATTTAAACTGTACAAGTATTTTAAGATGTTATTAGCGCATATAATATAAAGAGGGCAATAAGTAGCCAGGGAAAGATAAGAACATAAGCTCTCCAGTCAGACATTGGTTTGAAGTGTAGCTCCAACATTTACTGGCTGTCAGATTGTAGCTAATTTGTTTCCCCCCTCAAAGGCTCAGTCCTGACCTACACTGACTACTAAACCTACCACATAGGATGTTATGATAAAAAAAATGAGATAATCTATATGCACAGCCCAGTTCCCACCTCCTGACAAATACTCAGTATATCTGAGCCACTGTTAGTATCATCCCTACTTTAGAGATAAGGAAATTGAGAGTCGGAGACATTAAATCATTTGTCTCAGGCCACAGAGCCAGGAAGTAGGAGAGACAGAATCTGAACCGAACTCTGCCTCCACGGCTTGTGTTCTTTCCACTAGTGTTTCCAAAAGACCTCTCGTAAGTTCATCTGAGTTTCCTGCGAGAACTCACCTAACAAGATGTTCTGCTAGCCCAAGTTTAGACTGTCCGACTTAGGAACCCAAGTATGTAGCCTTGATATGATATTAGTAAGCAAGTAAACAGATAAGCCTCCAGGATTGGAGAGAATGAGTCAGAAGACAAGTTTCCAAGAAAATGTGGCTTCAAGAGAGGGGGGAGCAAAAGGGCATGAGGGAGCTGAATGGTGCAGGACCACTGGGCAGGGACACTGGGAACATTAGATAACTGAGCACCAAAGGCAGGGTCGGGCAGACAGACTTCTCTTAAGTCACAAAGGTTCAGACAGGAACTTGGGAGTTTCCCAGAGTCCACACTCTGACCCTGACCTGCCTCTGAAAGCATCTCCAATTTTCAAATTGATACAGGAGAAAAGTCTTAGGTCCTTAGCCCAGGAAAATGAAGACAAAAGGGCAGCCTGAAGGTGAGGTTACCTTGTTCGCTTTCTTAGTGTTAGTTGTCAAACTAGAATCCCTACCTTGAGTTGATATTTGTTTCAGGCGTTGTACTTACTATACAATGTCTATTCATTCAAAATATAGTGATGAAATTTTTGACTCCCAATCTGGACCTGCAGAACTCAAATCCTGGTTGCTTCATTCATAGCTGTGTGATTCTGGGCAAGTTACTCTATCCTCTGTGTCCCAGTTTCCTCATCCATTAAATGGGGCTAATAAGCGTAACTGTTCCATAGGACTGAGTGAGTTTTCAGCAAGTTCAAGTATATAAGATGTTCAACAGATTTTAGCTGTTACTATTCTCTCATTTAATCCTCACACTGAGTCAGGAAACTGAGACTGATGGTGGTCCAGGGGCATGCTCAAGCTTTCCCCAGCGGGCAATTAGAGGGATGAGAACCCAAAGAGAGAACTTAAGTATAGTCGTCTTCTATCTTACTAAGCTGCTTCTGTTACAGGAAAAGATGTAACGTGTAGGAAACCTCTCAGTCTCTTTCCAAATAATCTGAAATTTCATTATGTTGTCATACAGTCAAGGCTGGGAGTCCAGGGCTTGTCTTTACCCAACAGCTAAATGGCCATTCACATGTGGCCAAATGCTCTCATTAGTGACCAAGAGTCAAAACATCAGCCTGCTTGCTCATAATACAGAAAAAAATGGATTAAAAAAATGGGGAGGGCAGAGGTACTAAGATACACTGGGCACATTGTTTTCTGAGTTGCGACTTCTAACGGCAGTGCCGCACCACGATGATGAAGACATCACCACGATCTGTCTCCCTCTTCCCCACTGCTTAGGAACTCGAGTGGTGGATGGGCCCTGGCTAAGATAATAAATGGTGCCCCTTCAGATGCATCACTTTCAAGTTTCTGGAGGGGTCACTGTGTAGCCAAGGGAATGGCTATGAAAGCAAGGAGATGGATAAAAGGAACCAGCACAGCTCTACATAAGAATGTTAGCTGCTTTGTGAAAGAAGCTGCCTTACAAATTATGGGCAGTTTCGCTTCCTCCCTATTACTTAACAATTGTTCTCAAAATGTGTGTGTGTGTGTGTGTGTGTGTGTGTGTGTTCCAACAGCCATTGGCTGGACGTAAATAAGCATGCAACCATGTCTGTAACTATACTGGTGGGGATACCTGGAGAAGGTGCGTGCTTGCAGGGGCCACAGTCATCTCGCCCTTCGGGAAAACATGGAGCGCCACACTAAACTGTTCCATGTAACATCTGGAGCATTACTCTGGACAAACTGGACAGATTAGGTCAGAGTTCAGGAGGTATTAACTTTACACACACGAAAGGAACATTTTCACTGGTCAAAACTTGACTATCAGCCACGGCATGTGGTTCAGTTACATATATTGCTAGGATAATGGAGATGAATCCTGGGGTGAGATTAATCCCATTAAACAGGAAGCAGCGTTTCCCAAATGGTAGACAGTAGTGATTAGAAAAAAAGCGCTTCCGTTGTAGAGAAATGTGGGCCTGTACACATAAGATTTACTTTAGCCACTGGAGCGCACCCCTGCCAGACCTTCCATTAAAGGATTTGATAACAAGAGGCTACCCTTGGACCAGAGGAAAACTCATGTTCAGTGTAACTTTGAATGTCTCTTTGTATAATCAAATTTCCTTTATTTTCTCCCAGAAAATCATTATAAACCTCAAGATGTCTATCTCTTCAGGAGATGTGGAAAGATGAGAGTGAAAGTACAGCTCAGTTTGAATGCGAGACACTGGACTCTCCCAAACATTCTAGGCTTCTAATCCCTACTGGCAAGAAGAAGTAAAGTCAGGCGAGTCAAAGCACATTTCTACTGACCAAAATAAATGGTCAAATATTTTCTCTCTTCAGTTTTCTCTGGAACTTCAGGGCTCCTCTGGGATCGGCCCATTCATTGACAACACTGTCCCTCACTAACCTCTGGCGGGCACTGGACTTCATTAAAAAGGGAGGAGAGATGAAAAGCAGGGCTGGAGGTGGGGGGAGAGTTTTCTTAAAGGGTCTTCTTCACACAATGTAAAGATGAGATCAAACTTGCCAAGTCTTACCCTTTGGCAAAATCAAGTGAGTGCATTCTGTTAGAATCCAGCCTCTTAGATGAGGGGGCCAGCCATGATGGCTCTGCCTACCCAGTTACGTGGCTCTGTTTTTGAAAAGCCCTAGAGAAATTTGCCTCAGAGAAATGTTCAGTGTTTCTTCGGTGCTGCTTTTCTCTGAAACACAGAGGTTTAACCCAACCCACAGTTCTGTGCCTCTATAAATACTCAACCCGCTTCCTAGGAGACCCTCGGTCAGAAGTTCTCACTTAGTGCAAGCCGGGACGAGGAGCAAAGAGATGCCAAGTGCAGGGGGAGTGAACCCCTTAACTAAATGGTGGCGAGAGAAATGAGCGGTATAGCCTTGGTAGTGGAGGAAAGCAGGCATCTCCGGCTACCGTACTGGCCTCCGCAGTGACACATCATCACCTACGTGATCATCTGAAACCCTGAAAATAAAGCTGACCAACTTGGGGTTTGCCTAAGGGCCACAGACCCAGAAGTCCAGCCAAGGTCAACGTAGGCTGGTAACTATGGAGGCCACAGGCATGAGCAGGAATAAGGACATCCACTGTCTACCCAGCATCCAACGTCACAGACCTAACGCCCAAACCTCCACATCTGTCTGGCTTGAGCTGAGCTTGGAAATAAAGGATTTAAAAGATCATAAATCATCTTCCCCAGACTGGAGGTTACACAGGGCAATTCCTAGATGAGCTTATGTGTTGAGAACCCTCTGGAACATTTCACAAAAGTATGTGGCCAGAAATATGCTCCCATGACATCTTGGGTACATGATTTTGGGGACACGTTGCATTGTATTTTCACATGCCTGTCTTTCCAATTTGTCAAGAAGATTCTTTAGAACAAGAGCCATGTCTTAAATATCTCTATATCAACATGCCTGCGATAGAGCCTGACACATTCTAGGAACCCAATATATGTTTATCAAATGGATGGATGAATGAATGTTCAATTTTACAGCAGTGCTGAAAAGATGTCCTATCTTGACAGTAAATACTATGCATTGCTTTCCTTTTTCTTGAAAGATATGGAGAGTTCTGACCCCAAATAAAAGACATGATATGTACTTATTACATTCCAGCCTAAGATCCACATTTGGTACTAAGTATATTGACAGTGAAGAAAAATGCAGAAAGAAAATAAATAAAATACTCCTTGCCAGGACACACCAGCCATGAATGAAGAATATCATCCCATCTTGCTACAATAAACATTTCAGCTCCTCCTGTGAGGGCTCCTATATGGCTTCCTGTTTGGGGGAGAGTATAATAAGTGGTATGTGGTTAAGCAATGTCCTCAAAGGATCTGAAAGAGCTCTGAGTAATACAAGCCTCAATAGGTCTTCAAGAGCTTTTAAAAGAGAAAAACATTCTCTCCGACTTTCCAAACAACTGACTTTCCGAGAGTCAGTACTTTCTGAATACAGTGAACACTGACTGATAGGTGATAAGAGGAAACACAAAAATGTGACAAGAACACTATAGAATAAGGCATGAAGTATGCTAAGGGTAGGAACACAAAATCATACAGTGAGAAGAATGTGTTGCTTTCAGTTCAGATCAGGTAAAATAGGTTCATGGCAAAAAGAAGAAAAAACAACCCTAAAAACAAAGAATCCAGGAGAACGAATAAGCAGTTTGGAGATTCAGATTTTATAGTTAAGAAATTTCAGGAATGCTAGCCAAGTAGAGATAAGAGAGTGCCAGGGAAAAGTAATACCCAGTGAAAGCAAAAAGAAAAACCAGGCATTTTACTTTGCCTCCCCATACTGAAGTTTTTGTAGAACTTTAAAAAGCATATTGAAGGAAAATCATACTGTTTCCTTCATTATGTAATTTTAGATAGCTTACACTCACTGAAAGCAGTATCTGGAGGCATTACATTAGAAAAGTCCATAGTAGAAATTTCAAAAGAAAATTTTTAAATGACCAGTGAATTTGGCAATGGCTACAGAAAGAAAAAACACTTCAGCCCTAAAGCTGAAGTATTTATCGAACTACGATGATATCAGTGTATATTTGAGATAATAGGAACCAAATATGTTAAGGAACATGTTCACATTTCTGTGGTATTGACCCTTTGAGGATTTTGGAAAAAAAATATTGTAAGGATTATTTGAGATTGTTTTAATTTCTTCCTTAATATTTAATAGAGTCAAGCAAATGGTCCATGGTTCCTACTTTCCCAAGCATGTAATTACGTACTTCTCTGTGGACTTGAATTAGTAGAGATTGATTGCTTTACTGTTCATATCAACAATGTTAACCAAACCTGTTTCAAATTTTAACACAGCCGCTCTAATCAAGGCTGACTGCATGAATTACGCAAAATACAAAATGGAGACTAAGTTACAATATGAATAAATTTCAGGGTTCCAACCAATAACATGGTGATTATAGTTAATAATACTGTATGTATACCTGAAATTCGTTAAGAGAGTCGATTGTAAGTGTTCACACCACACATACAAAAAAGGTAACTGTGAGGTGATGCATGTGTTAATTAACTTGATTGTGGTAATCACTTTCCAACGTATGTGTATACTAAATCATCATGTCATACACCTTTTGAAAATCATGTTGTATAAATATGTACAATTTTTATTTGTCAATTGTAACTCAGTATAGCCGGGGAGGGGAACAGTATAAAACTGAAAATGCTTTTATATTAAATGACTGAAGTTCACATTCTATTACCAATACTATCAACAGAGTAATCAGAAAAATAATCAGAGATATTTAGTGTGGTTTAAAACTTGAGATATCCAAAAGAAATTTGCATGGCTATTACAGAATAAATGCCAATAACATGTGGGCAAATGGGACTAGGCTCAGTTTTTCCGTAATCCTCTTTGTTTTCAGCAAAAATTAACCCAGACTAAATCTCCTGGATTAGTGGTGGTAAACGGTGGTAAAAACAATACCAGAAAACAAGAAGAGAGAAATAGAGTAGAATTAAGAACAAACCAAAAAAATCCCTGAAGAGAATGTGATTTAGAAGTCTGACACTTTCTGGATAGCAAATAGGTTATAATCTTGACTAAATGTTGTGTTGTGTTTTTAGCATCTTTTATCAGAACATCCAAAAGAAAGGACTGAAGTTTATGCACTCATACATAATTCGCATGAGAAAACTATTTGAGTATTGTCATCCCTCTTTTATAATTGAAAAAACTTACATATGGAGATTATTATGAGGATTACCTATGTCATAAAAAAAGTGGTCTCAGTCTTGAGACAATTTTTGAGTCAATGATTGTATAAACATGTTTTATTTACCTTTTTAATTGATAATGTCAGGCAAATGCCCTACACATCTTTTATTTAAAATATTCTGAATCTAAGAACAAATCTAGATAGCATTTGAAGCTAGTATTATTAGAGGTATTAGACACTCTTCCTGGGCTTCTTCAATTCCTTTTAGTATTACCAAACAAACACCAGTAATGTCTCTGTCTTGAGGAGGCTGAATTTGAATAGAAAATTACTAGCTTTATTATAATCACTTAGAGACTTTTAAATTAAGCTGTCAATATTTTCAATAATGTATTTCACTCTTATTTTAAAATTCTAGTTAGATAAGCACTTCCTTTCTCCACTTGCTCAGCTATTGCTAATTCAACATAGTCATTGAATAGGGTATCATGCTTCCCCCAAATAAGCAAGAATTAAAGACACAATCCACAGGCAAGAGCTCATTATTGATGGCTTGCTTAGTCCTTGGAATCGATCACATTTAAAGCAGCAATTTAACCTGATAACCCTCATCAGCTTAACTACCTCCATCACTTATTCTAAAATTATTCCTATCCTCATACCACTGCAACTTGCCCCAAATTTTTTTAGAAATCTGACCCTATGACCCAGCTTTTTTCTGTAGGCTGACACCCACTGAAATTCCCATGCAAAGAAATGTCTTTGTACTTAGACTGTTCCAGGAGAAAGTTCCCAGGATACAGCTTTGTCATAATATATCTGATATAGATTAACACCAATATAATTTAAGGAAATTTCACATATTTTGGTATGTGTTTGTACTAGCTATAATTTTTCACTTTGATTTCTCCATGTACACCTTTATGAAGGGAGGACACGAGTTTCAATTAAACTGTTTTAGGCATCATGTTGATATTAGGAGGATAGTTTATATCAGAATTCTTAAGAATTCAACTTATATATTTCGGAAGGAAAAAAAACACTGGACTTAGTGTATAGAGTCTTAAATTTGAGCTCTTATCACTAGACCCATTCTGGGTCTCAATTTCTATGTATTTTAAATGAGTGGATTGACTTAAATGTCTCTGAAGTCTCCTCTAAGTCCAACATCCTGAGATCATTTAAGATTTTGATGAGATGGAATGATTTCGTTTTTAAACTGGTGATCATGAACTCTTCCCTTGAGCCCCCGCTTTCGGAGAGTTTGTTTTCCTTATATAGTTAAGTTCTTTCATTTGTTGAGAAAAGAAATAGTATATACAGGACACTTGATATTCCAAAATGCATGGCTACCTGATTTTTTTTTCTTGCCAATATGTTTGGTTATGGTCACATAAAAAATAAGTACATAAGTGCATGCACTTAAGTTAATTGGAGTATAATTGTTTTACAATGTTGTGTTAGTCTCTGCTGTACAATGAAGTGAATCAGCTATATGTATACATACATCCCCTCCCTCTTGGACCTCGCTCCCACCCCCCACCCCATCCCACCCATCTAGGTCATCACAGAGCACCGAGATGAGCTCCCTGTGCTATACAGCACGTTCCCACTAGCTGTCTATTTTACACACAGTAGTGTATTTATGTCAGGCATCTGGGACACCACTATCACTTAAAAGACTCAGGTTGTAAAACGAACTATCTAATAGCCTAAATGAAGCTTCTTATAAACTGCTCTCCCTCTTTCTCTGTAGACACTATTGATGCCATCTGAGACCTAGCTAAGTGCCTGGGCACATAAAAATCATAGTGTGTGTGGATTGACTCCACTGTTTTCTCAAAATCTGGGGTTCACACCTTCCTAACCAACTTCAGAAATAACTTATCACTGAGTTCTGCTAATAAGTAACTCAATTTCCTAAAGTCATGGTGAGGAATTAGTCAGCTTTGGCTGGGAGAGAAGAAGGTGGGGAGGAAGGGGAGAGGAAGAGGAAGAAGAGAAAGGGAAAGGAAGAAAGAAGAATAAAAATAATCCCAATCTTGTGCATTGCTGGTGGGAATGTAAAATGGTATGGCCTTTGTGGAAAACAGTACGCCAGTTCCTTAAAATTTTACATCATAAAATTGCCATATGATCCAACAACTCTATTTCTGGGTATATACCCAAAAGACTTGAAAGCAGGGACCTGAACAGTATTAGTGCACCAGTGTTCATCACAGCATTATTCACAGTAGCTGAAAGATAGAAACAACCCAAACGTCCATGAACAAATAAATGGGTAGACATCCACTGCAGAGATATGGTACATCCCCACAACAGGGTATCACTCAGACTTTAAAAAGGGAAATTCTGACACATGCTAAAACATGGATGAACCTTGAAGACAGACTTAGTGAAATAAGCCACTCACAACAGGACACATTTTATATGATTCCACTTATATGAGGTACCTAGAGCAGTCAAATTCATGGAGACTGAAAATAGAAGGGTGGTTTCCAGGGGTTGAGAGGAGGGAGGAATGGGAAGTTACTGTTTAATGGGTACAAAGCTTAGTTTGGGAAGATGGAAAAGTTCAGGAGAGGAATGTGATGGTTGCACAACAATATGAATATACCTAATGCCGCAGAACTGTATACCTAAAAATGGTTAAAATGGTAAATTTTATGTTATGTGTATTTTACCACAATAGAAAATTACTCACTGCAGTGTCAAAGTTTTCTTTTTATTCATTTTTATTCCCCTCATCTGGGAAAGTTGAATACACGCTCTACTTCAGTGTTGCCCCATGCCAGGAATTGCCGAAAAATAAACTTGATGTTCCAAACAATTCCCCCATGGTTTAAAGAGATGAAGGAAAAAAACCAACTGGTTTAAAAGCAGTCATAGAATCTTCCACATGAGTCCCATGAATAGACTCAGTGCACACATTTAACATGCAATAAAAACAGGCACCAGACCAAACCAATGCTCACGATGGAATGGACATGTTCATTGTTAAGGTTGTTGCCAATTCCATAGGAATTTGTGGACTCAGAAGACGGTTAGACCCAAAAAAAAAAAAAAAAGAGAGAGAACCTGAGACCAGGATTAGAAGTGAATGGAGTAAAATGACAATGAGATAATGAAGAAATTGAAATTTGAAATTCTGCTGCAAAGTGGTCCTGGATAGAATTCAATAGAATTCAAGCAATTATTCAGCTAAACTGAAGAGAAAAAGAATTTCCACCATGCTATTAAGAATAAAGGCATTGTGGAGATAAATTATCCAGATTGCCTTTCATATTGATTAAATTGACTTATTGAGTATGAAACTCTGCTCAATTTGTCCAAAGCCAAAGACTAATAAAATGGTAGGATGTCAGAGGACAAGGAACCATACATCTCACCTTATTCCATCACAACATGTGGGAGATAAGAGAGCTGACAGAGTTTAAATGATCTGCTTAAAAATAGAGAGCAGAGTCCAAATAAAACCCAAAGTCTTTGAATCTCCTAGCTAGTTCATTCCACATTACACAACATTAGTTAAGTAATTGCACAGAAAGAAGATGAATATCACGAGAATAAAAATCATGTTCACAAAAGAGGAATGCAGTTGCTTCATTTAGTCAGTTATCATTTTGAAACCATAATGTTAAATAGGTTTAACCACAAAGTAGATAGTTCTAAAAAGTAGTATAATGCAGCAAAGAAGAAACGAAATGATGTTAGATATGTATCCATAAATGCTAATCTCTAAACGCAGACTTTTTGAAGATTCATAGTTTTCCAATGCTGATATTTTATACCCTTTGTTTAAAAATCAATTGGAAAGGAAGGCATAATGAAGCCTTTACTGTCTGTGATTCTGATTTTTACACTTAGGAACATTTATTGGAAACATACCATCAAAACAAAGCATATGTTTTAAAATCTTATCTATAAGATAAGATTTTAAAGCTATAAATTAGCAGACAAGCCAAGGCACCCATTTCTAAGTCATTCTAATAACATTTCCCCATTTCCCTAAAACACATAAGCAGAGTATGGAGAAAGCATTTGAGTGAACCAATGAGTGTGTGATTGTGTGTGTGACCTCTCAACTCTGCATGATGTCTTTTTCAGACGTTTGATAACGCCTATTACAGCTATAAATTCACCTGACAAGGAAAATGAGACTACTTGAGAGAATAATCATTTTACTCCAAACACTTAAAACAGTAGAAGGTCCAAGTTGATCAGGTGATATCAAAGAGAGCAAAGCACTCTAGCGGGCTTTACTCCCAATGTTAGTATAATCGTCACATTTATCTGTGGCTCCTCACTGAGGTGGGGCAAAGGCATGGCATCTTCCACTGTCAAATCTGAAAGGTGCTTCAACACTGTCATCATCACCTTTATTTTACAAAAGGAGAGAAAATTCACAGCTTCACAGCTAATTAGTAACAGCCCAAGAACCAAAATCTAGTCCTTCTGACTCCCAAGACAGATTCCGTATTTTCCCTATATATCTCGCTTTCTTATTTTAAAAAAATGGCTCCAACAGTCTTGCAAGTTGGATGATATTTTTTCACCATAGGCAAATTCTTTAAAATTTTTACTTCATAGAAAATTGGGCAAAAATCCGATACAGATTTTTGGGTGTGTATTAAAACATTTTCTATGGCATGGAAAAGTATAATATCAAAAAGTCTGATAGATGAGATCTGACTCCATCTGCCATGTTGGGACTGAAGCCTTTCACCTTACATAGAAGATGGATATTTAGAAAATGTGGATGTTTGAATCAAATGTCTCTTAACCCTAAAAGATCTGCTGTTAACTAGAATTCATTGAGGACTAGCTTGAGCAGTTGAACTGGGATATATTAATTTCTGGCATTAATGCTTTCTTCTCAGAGAGGTTTCCATCTGTTTCTCTCCCTTGATTCTGTTCTGTAGTTCATTAGCTCCAGTACTGCCTCCAAGACTTTTCCCCCATCATACAATGCTCTACCTTTGTACCTTCTTCTCTTCCCATTCTACTGTTGAAAACAAGCTTACAAAGAATGTTTTTAATCTTCCGAGGACCTTCCAACAGTAGGATCTTCCTCATTTGTGAGGTTGCGTTCAAACCACTACCACTCATACTGCTCATCCAGGTTCCCGCCTAATGCCACTGCTGTCCCTTCACAATTTCTCCCCTGGACACAAGCCACTGCTTCCCAAGCAAACCACTTTCAGCCAGGACAAGCGACAATGGGGCCAACAGACAGACCCAAACACTTGTCTGTTAGTAGAGCTAAGACATCAGCCATGTCAGGAGATGCAGCGAGTTAGAAAACCCATGTAGGTTATTACTTACGGAGGCAGGGGGCAGGGCTGATAGGAATGTTTTTGAGTGCCTAACACGTACCAGGTCCATAGTCTTGACAACAACTCTGTCAATAGATATTTTCTTTACTTTACAGTTTGGAAACTGAGGCTCAGAGGTCCTCGAGTGTCCAGTTTGGGTCAGTCTCTTTAAACAGAGCTAGCGTACCCCCTGAAAATGGCAAAAGACTTGCATAGCATTTCATTTTAGGTTAAGGTTCCCACAAGCAAAATTAGAACCACCTTCTGCCATTCATCAAGATGCCCTGCTCCTCTTCATCTCACCTCTTGCCTCTCCTGATTCTGACCTCCCTTTGGCTTCATTCTTCCCCTAAAGATGTTCATCACAGGCTCCCTTGTCTGTCAATATTTTCTGGCTAGACCATCCTGGACATTCTTTCATAGGCAAGTGATACAATGGCGAATAATGATTCACATCCCACCTTTCACAGATGTGTCATGAAACCGCCCTACCTGTTAGCTAATGCATATTGAACTCCCTTGACTTTGTTTTCTTACTTTAAATATATAAACCCCACTATGATGTAGGAGATGTAACTCTGAAAAAAAACTTTTTAAAAGACCACATGCAGGGTTTTCAAAAAGTGTTTTACATACTTCTAAAATTTTAAATAACTTAGCTTGTAGACATGGGAACAAAAGATAAATGGAATTTAAAGCAAATTCATTCAATTTGATAATTCTGAACAATTATGTATAACACTATTTTTTCCACTACTATAAAAAAATGGGATCTGCTACAAATGTGCAGGTACATTGACTGAAGAAGTTGTTTTCTGCATTTATTTCTAGATGAGTTCAAATTATTTCTGTCTTCCCTAAAATCTTGGTTATTGACTAAGTTTTAAAAATAGAACAGAGACTTTATGAAAACAAAATATTCAAATAGGCAGTAAAGATATTGTTCATATTTATACATCCACAACTCACACTGCCTAAAATATAGACTAAACTGAGGGTCCATCTTGCAGCTGTTTCAAATAGGCTGAGGGAAATGTGTTATTGCAGGTAAAGAGGATGGGTAGCGATTTCTATACTGATAAACAAAATTGTTGACGGAGACTGACAGTCACCAGGTGAGGGAAAAAGTGCAATAATTTTAAACTATCAATGAATATATATATATATATATATATATATGTATACTCATTAAATATGCAAATATTTTTGGATATCGCAAATATAATTGGATGTGAAGATACACGCACGGCATGCCTCCAATCCTAAAAGCATAGCAATAAGATCAGGTTGAACCACATAAAACAGTCATTGCAAAGACCAAAACTTATTGAATACCATGCTTATATTAATAAATTAATGAATAAATACATGGAGAAGGAAAACTTTCTCTTACGGTACAACATCAACCAATAAAGGAAGGCAGAATGATAGGGTTAGAAAATCATCACTGGATGGGTGAAGTTTGATGAGGACCAAGATACTTACATGGTTTTGAAGTATCTCTCCACAAATTCCTAATTATAAAAGGCAAAATGATAACTGTAGAGAAACTTAGTAAATTCCACCCTAATCAATGAGGAAAAGTAACATCACTGACACTAGGACAAACCGACATCACCTGCCAACTGATAGGATGCACTGAGAAGGGCAAAACATCACTTCTGTGGTATTTCTTACAAAAAGCATAACCTGAATCTAATCATAAGGAAACTTCAGACACACCAAAATTGAGAATCATTCTACAAAACAACTGGCCTGAACTCTTAAAATATGACAAGGTCAGGGAGGACAAAGAAAGGCTAAATAACCATTCCAAATTAAAGTAGACTACAGAGATATAAATAGAGCATGACTCTGGATTGGATCCTATGCCAGGAAAAATTTGTTATAAAAGATATTGAGACAATTGATAACATATGAATTCAGACTGTGAATTAAATAAAAACATTGTATCAATGTTAAATTTTCTGATTTTATAATGGTACTGTGGTTTCATAAGAGAATGTCCTTGTTCCTAAAAAATAAAAACGATAGTATTTAGAGACAGAAGGGCAAAGTGTCCCCAACTGACTCTTAAATAATTCAGAAACATGAATACATGTGAATATATAGAGAAAATAGTAAAGGAAATAGGGCTGAATGTAAACAATTCATGATTATATGTCAAAAGAAGTTACATCAGGACGAAGTGGGAGAGTGGCATTGACATATATACACTACCAAATGTAAAATAGATAGCTAGTGGGAAGCAGCTGCATAGCACATGGAGATCAGCTCGGTGCTTTGTGACCACCTAGAGGGGTGGGATAGGGAGTTTGGGAGGGAGACGCAAGAGGGAGGGGATATGGGGATATATGTATACATATAGCTGATTCACTTTGTTATACAACAGAAACTAACACAACATTGTAAAGTAATTATACTCCAATGAAGATGTTAAAAAAAAAGAAGTTACAAAGAAGTTTTTAAAAGTTGAACTACCCATAATATCATACGGCTCAGTCCTATATAGAGATGTTTATCAACATAACCAGTCAACTAGAAACTGTAAATTAGGAACTAGAAATTTATTAAGGTAATACAATTAAAAGTATCAAGAGGTCAGTATGTGAACCTGGATTAAATTCAAATCAATACATAATCAGGCTGAATATATTGTCAATAGTTGACATTTCACAGAAGATATTACATTCCTGAGATCATGTTCTTTCAATAGCTTTTTGGCCCAGGACACAACACAGGAAATTATTTGTGTCGGTCGAGTGGGACATCCCCAAATGAGCAGTCACGTCACCGCTGATATTGCATCTCACTTCTTAATTGAGCTCATGGCATGGAAAAGTAATTCATCTCCCTGAATATGTTTCATAAGAAAAACAGAACTCTTTAAATTCTTTTCCAAGTAGTCCTGGAGCAATAGTAAATTCTGTATCCAAAATTTAAAATGAGCTTTTTACAATTTGCAGTCCCACCATCAAAATGTACTCAGTGAATTATTGAATTATTTTCATGAAACTAGAGGTCAAATAATGTCCAAAAATTTTTTTAAATAAAGCAAAAATTATAATCACCCATAAGCTCAGCTTGCAAAGATAATGTCACTGCTAAAATTTTGGTATGTTTCATGCCAGCACCAATCCATCCATCTCCCCATCCTTCTGTTTTTATGTGCAAGATAAATGTATTGTAGACACAGTTTGTACACTGCTATTTTTCCAAATATAAGCATTTTTTAAATTTTTATATTCCTGTCATGCCCACACAAATGGAAGGTGGAGCATTATTTCCAGGACACAGAAAAGCAGTTGATCAATGGTGATGTTTAAGGACCTTTCTCAAGTTTTGTTCACCACCGGAAAGTCCTAAATTGAAAGTCAATGTTAAGACTACAAAAGAACCATGAGGTTCTTCTTCCTTTTTCTCCTCCCAGCAAGGCCACACTGAGAACTGACCTGCACAGTTACGGAATGCACTGTAACTCTGTACTGGGGCTTCTACCCTCCCTGTGTGGCATCTCTTGGCCCATAATCTCAATAACCCAGGAAGGCTAAAGTTATAGTTTTTTCCTCTGGATAAAGCTAGCTGACCTATACAAGCATCCCTTCCATTCCACTTGCCCTGGTTCCATTAGCACTCACCACTAAACAAACAGCCCACACCACCATTGACCTTAGCTTTCTTTCCAGCAGCCCCTTCTTTCAGTATCTCAAACACCGGGCCCTTTTCTCTAGCCATTGCTGCTTGAACATACCCACTGTTCTCCCATATCCCCCTCTTCAAGTCATTCTGTGCCCCCAGAATGTCCTTGGTCTCTTCTCTGTAAGTTGGAATTAGATAAATCACTCTACTTTCATTGCCTCTCCTCACCCTCCCAATCAGAATTATTTTCCCTCCTCTGCTCTCCCAGAGCACTGCTGTATCTCAATTAACGCGTTTATTCTTTCAAGCTATTGTTATAAGTGTTTTGGTGTTGCTGTTGTTTGGGTTTTTTTTTGTTTGGTTTGGTTCTCGGGTTTTTGTTTTGTGTGTTTTTTTTGTTGTTGTTGTTTTCTTAATGCTTCAGTCTCCCTAGAGAGAAAACTTCTCATGTTCCGTCTTTGCCGTTTCCATGGAAATTTTAAAATAGCATCCTCATCATATTAAATGTTTATGTAATGAATGAGCTGATGAACTAAAATAGGAAAATATTAAAAGGCTTTGGACCAAGTAAACAGAGCAAACTATAGAAAATCTGGTGCCCTATGGCTAATTACTGAGTACGAAAAATGGCTGAGTTAATTGTGCAACTTTAGATTTTCAGAGGAAGATAAGCCTCAGTATATATTTTCTTCAAAATTACAAATATTTCTAGAAATAATCTTGGCCCAAGAGATATCAACCTATTCAAAGTTTTGTATTAGCTCTACTACCATTTATATTTTTTACTTTGCAATTCTCCTTTTCAGGAATGGCTATATAACGTGCAAAATAAAATCTTGGTGCCCTTTGTTTAGAACTATTAAGAGCTTCAGGATGGTGAGAGCAGAGCATTAAACCAAGCGGAAAGCTTCTCTAAGCGAAGGGACCTGTTGGTCTGCACATGTCACAGCCCATGTAGCCAGCACCGTCTGTATAAAATGTCTGCAGTTTTTCTTGCTTTCTATTCAGCTAAAAAAGAAGATTCTCACACAAAGTGAACACTGATTTCCTAATAAACTCACAAAAAAATGGAACAGAAAGAAGCGTCCAGAATTTTAAAATTCTTCTAGACCTATTATCCAAATTTCTTTCCTGACCTGTGCACAGAACATCCGGATTATGTATTTAGATCTACTTTTCAGTTACTCTTTTCCAGGCTCTCAATCACGCCACAAAATACTTGCAAACTTTTTCCAAAGGGAAGATGAGGGATGCTTTATTACATTCCAGCCTCAGTTGATGAATGTTTTCCTTTTTTGTTGTGAAACCTGTCCATCTAAGTTTTTGCTAAATTCGGGGGTGGCAGGGAATGGGCTTTCTCACATCATCTCAGGCTCCAACACAAGAAAATCCCTTTTGTAAAAAATTCAAATGTACAGAATGGACTCTGGCTTTATAAGATCCATTATTTTTCAAAGCATTTCATCTGAGTGCAGCCTGCAACCTGAGCCTTTCAGTGGGGGTGGGAGATGGGGAAAGAGGGAGAGGGAACCCCAGGCCAATAGGAGAGCCCGTCCGAGGTATGCTGGGTTATAATTAATGGCGTGAGGTTACAACTTGCAGCTGACATCAGTTACAGTAAAAGGTCAGCCTCCTGCAGCAATTTGCATTTACTGATTTGGAAGGGAGTCACCGCAATCTTCCCTTCCCCCCACTCCCTCGGGTTGCCTGTCGAGCTGATCCCTTTTGCATTCCTTTCTTTATTCCACCAAAGATTCTTTTTCACTCTTTACACAAACGCACACCCACACCCATACCCACACCCTCACTCACTCTCTCCCACAGATGCATGTGGGTTCAGAGACAGAGGACACTCCCACGGTTTGTACAGTCAGGGAAACCATGGTTTTTGCAGGCTGCTGCCAAAACCAAATCCAACCTTCTGCCAAGTCCCCTTCCTCTTCCAGTGACATTTGAAAGGACAAAGAGAGCAAGTTAGAATAGGCCTTATTTCCAGGGAATAGGACATTCGCTATGGAGAAAAGAGCAATTTGGGTGTCGAAATCATTTTCTCTGAAGTTCTCAAAGCCTTGACAAATCTCTACCTCTGGTGGAAGTGAACAGGGGCAGTGAAGGTGGAAGAGATTGTGAGGAAACAGGAGCTGGAGAAATCCCAGAGCCTTACGCTGCCAGGGCTGGGGCACACATGTTCCGGGGGAGCTGGGTCTCTAGGATAGCAGGGGTTTCTCTCATCACATGAGGCTTGCCTCAGCAGGCTCCCCTCCCCTCTAAAATCAATCCTACTCCATGATAGAATGGGCTTGCAGGCCTCAGTCTCCTGTGCTGCCCTTCATTCCCACCCCACTCCCCCAGTGGGTGCCCTGCCACCTACAGCTCCCCAGGGCACCTTCTTAAAGCCCTGATTAGTCCCATCATCCATCCTGATGTGTCCTGAGATTCAATCATTTATGCACCATTCTTCATGACTTCTGCTCAGTTATCATGGATATCATTATTTACTTGTGATTTTTCTTTTACTGACATGCTTTTTAACTCAAATTTATGCATTTTTAACAGAAATTTTCATCACTATGAACTGGAAACCAGTATCACTTGCAAACAATAGAAGAGAATATTAAAACAAATACTAGATTAGAACAATAAAAAAAGCATTCATTCGAGGACCTCCAGAAGCCATCTTGCTTTACACCCCTCTTTGGGAAGCACTATTTTTATCTGGGCCTACTTGAGCCAACCGGCTAATCTAATCAATTTGAGATGAGGTATATCTATCACCTGGGTCTTTACCTAGCATCCTTCTCAAATAACAGCTTCGTATTCCTGGATGCCTTCATGGTCAGTCCAGAGGAGAAAAGTAGAAAAGTCAGAATTCTCAGAATTAAGCCATTTAGCTCCTATGGCTGGTAACCCTCCTCCTCTCTTCACCAAGCTTTAAAGACTTAGAAAAGAAAGGAGGAAGGGAAGTAGGGAGGGATGGAAGGAAGGAGGGAGGGATGGATCTCAAATGCTGAGCCAGGTCAATGGGAAGTACATTTTGGATCTTATATTTTCTGCCAAACCCACTTGTTTTTTTTTCTTTTCCATTATGGTTTATTATAGGATATTGAATATAGTTCTCTGTGCTATAGAGTAGGATCATGTTGTTTATCCATTCTGTATATAATAGTTTACATCTGCTAACCCTAAACTCCCAATCCATCCCCTGCCCCTTGGCAACCACAAGTCTGTTCTCTACGTCTGTGAGTCTGTTTCTGTTTCATAGAGATGTTCATTTGTGTCATATTTTAGATTCCACATCTAAGTGCAAATCCACTTGTTAGTAAGGACCCTCTCTATACAACCTGCCCATAAATATAGGGCTTTTCATTTATTCCATATGTATTTATGGTGCTCAAGTGAGGATTTGAGCCTGATGTCCAGGATCTCACTAGAAACTCAGAATAAGAACTCATAGATTAGCAGAGAAAGAACTGGACTTAGGAAATCCCAAACCCCTTTGGTTTGTCAAATCTGATGACCTTCATAGGTGAAAAAAAGACCATTTCAAAGTTCAATTCACAATTCACATGGCCATCTTTAGATATGAAATTCAAGTCCCCAGCCCAGCACCCAGCTTCTCAGTACAATGGTGGTCAACACAGATACCGAGAACAGCCCATCCCAGCTCTGAGCATTCAGACCCTATCAGCACAGGGGGATCTGCCTGATGGATGGCTCACGGTCAGGAAAGGTGGCTACACACATGGATGGGATACACAAGGTGGCTCATAAAACTTATGAGCCATGTGCTGAGCTGTGACCTGGGTGAAGGATGGTTCAGCTTCAGTGGAGTGATAATTGAAAACAATTAAGTGTCGCTGGAGAGGTGGCAGAGTTCAGCTCAGACTTCAGGGGTATACAAACTCAGTCTGGGAGAGGGCCAGGAACCTAAGGCCCATGTCTTATTTACTTATGGAAAGAAAAAGATGGTTGAGCTATGGACAACCGTGCGTATTGATCCATTGATGCCACTCACTGGGCCTCATCTAATAGGGTCTGAAAAACCTCGTTGCCCTCCCATATTTCCAAAGGTGCTGGGCTGCCTGCCTGTGAGAGGCACACCCTGGGGTTCCTTCACTGTATCCCCAGACAATCCCTAGGCAAAAGAAAAGGGAACCAGTCACATCCATTCCTGTGTTACTTTCTCTGATTTCTTGGCTATCATCTTAAGGAAAAGGGCCCAAGGGTACAGGGTAAAGGACAGAAGAAAATGGTCTGGAGGAGAAAGAATGGAGAGAGACAGTATGTAAGGACAGACAGTTCTAGGTAGAAACACGAGAGGCATGGGATTCTGGGGGATAGGGTGGAACCAAGCCAGGAGAAGGCAAGGGATGGGTGCTGCTTTAGGATCAGAGCCAACATAAACCATATATCACCTTGATTTCTTAGGGAACTTAGGGAATAATACTCAGAAAGCGGTTGCAGCACCTAGTAGGTGGTCAATAAATGGTAGCTCCTCTGACAATCACTTATGATTACCATTTCAGTACTCTAAATATTACAACCTACTCGACAAGTTTGAGTCCCTCTTTTAACTCTAACTATAGTCTTTCTTTGGGGGTGAAATAACAACTGTCATCACACCATCCCCTCCAGAATGAGATAAAGAAGATGAAGGCCTGACTTAAGATTAAATATGCCAAAAGTCTCTGTAGAAAGCAAGAAACTAGGGATTCTGGATACTGTACTCTGGGTACTGTATACTGGGTACTGTACTGTACCCAGTACTGGATACTGGGCTCTGTACTGCTTGCACTCCCGAGGGAAAACAAGAGCAAAGATTTCACACATGGTGTTAGTTATTCTCCATCACCACCTACTTAGAGTTTAAGGTGGGTGGGGGAGGTGACGAAGTTTCTATATCACAGCCATCAGGTTATACTGTATGTTGTATTCCTTCCAAGGAAAGCAAAGGTAAGAATTTATCCAGCCCCACCCCAGACACCTCAAAGGACTTCAAAGGTTTTTTAAAACTATCAACAGAGAATAGAACCTTTGTTTTATAAGCATAAATGAATTTCCTTCTGAAATAAATAGGAACAGTCTTACAAGGGGAAAGTATATACAATATGAATAGTATCTAATATTCACTCATTTCACTTTTGACCCATTTCCTATATGCCTGTTGGAGTGATTCATCCAAAATGAAAACACAATCACCTCACAGCCTTGACGAACACTTCCGTACACTTCATAGCTCTTCTAAGGCCAAAACCCTTCACCAAGCGCTTCATGATCTAGGCCCTGTCCATCTCATCAGTTGCATCTCACCCCCTTCACCCAACACTCACTGGGCCAGATTAGGACACTGGGAGCAGGCAGGCCCGTCCCACAGGACCTGCATCTCTCTCCAGTTCACTGTGCCCCTGCACCTGACCTCACTGCAGTAGGTAAGCCTTCTAGAACCCCCACTCCTGGTCAGGTCCTCCTAAAGCCACCTTGTACTTCTCCCTTCATAGCATGTACCCCAAGTCAAAGTAACTAATTACAAAATTAATTATTGAATGCTTATCTTCTCCTGATAAAATACCCATTAGTGCTGGGATGGTGTTTGTCTTATCACCATTTTCCCAGAGCCTGGAAGAGTGTCTGGCAGATAAAGTCACTATTTATTGAGCACTTACTATGTGCTAGGCACTGTTTTAAGAGCTTACATGCACTAACTCAAGTAACCCTAGCCACAGCCTTATGAGTTAGGTGTCATTATTATCCCTATGTTATACCTGAGAAACAGCAAGGCATAGGGAGACTAAGAAATTTGCCAAAGGTCGTGCAGCTTTGTGTGGTGGAGGTGAAACTGGAACCCAGACAGACTGACTTAAGACTTCTATTTTCTTAATTATAATTCCACATTACCACATAGTTGGCATTCAGTATTTGTTAAAATTTGTTAAATTGGTCTGTCCATTTGGCAAGCCAAGCTCCTATAGCCAGGCACTGTACATGATATGGAGCAGAGAGTAGCAAGAAAGACACAAAGAACCCACATTAGGTTTGCAATTTCGTTCTTAGGTCTCTGGATTCACACCTTCCTTCTACTTTTTCATCCCTGATGGTCCTTCTTATCCTTCAAGCACAGTTCAACAGTTACCACCTCTGTGTGGTATTCATTAACTATGTCACAGATCTGTCCCAGGATTTATGCCTTTGGAGAGTTTTGTTAAATGAGTACCATATTTATTTCTGAGCTTCATCCCAACTTGCAACATTAATAATAAATGAAAAGGAGGAACAGGAGTGGAATGGTGATTTGTATTCATTTTCAGAGAAAAAGTATATTTACTCGGGAACTCTTTCTAGTGCCCTAAAACTCTAAGTGACATTGGACCACACTTGGGCAAATTTGAACAAGCACTTGCTGAAGATAAAAAAAAAAAAACAATGTCATTTTACCTCCATTCAGCAGAAGCTGAGAAAATTCAGTTCAACTATAATTTTATGACAGCATTTCTAAGGCTGGAGTCCTGACCCAGCATAGGATGAGTACTTGCCAATCTGAAGTAGTAATTTTTTCTTTGCAAATAGTTTGCAATATTTTTAAAAGCTGAAAAATTATGAAACCTCTTCACCAAAAAGTGGATTATAGTTGTAAACACAAACACATGTGCCCTCACGCAGATTCAGTTTTGCCTTCAATTGGAGGGAGTTTATAAACTTGAGGGACATTTGTGGATCGAGAGAGTCCCAAATTAAAAATTTCGGATCTAGAGGCATACACGGTTACAGTGTCTCCTAGACCAGCGCTGGTCAAAATTTAATAAGCAAATGAATTAATGAATTGACTCAACAGATGAACTTGTTAAAAATGAAGACTTTGATTCAGGAAGTCAGAGCTGGTATCTGAGATTCTGCATTTCTAACAAGCTTCCAAGTTAGATCACTGCTACTGCTCCGCAGACCACACATGGATTAGCAAGGCCCGAGACAATCTCTTAAACGTCTATTTGAGACTTTTGTTAAGATTGGAGGGTAGTTAGTGTGAAATTGAGCTCTATGCTGAGTAGCTATAGTCTAAGCGGCCAGGAGCATTAATTGAAAAGAGATTCATTTGCTTTAGACTAGGCTTGCTAGAAGCCCCCAAAAACATGACTTGATTTCTTGCTTTATGAGAAGGCTTCAACACCTCTGCACAGAAGTGGCCTTCAGGACAATCTGCATACACAGCCAACATTGTCCTCAAGAAGCCTTTGGATTTGCCAGAACACTTGAGTACAGAAAACAAGGGTTTTCTGTCATAAGATACGGTTTTCAAACTATTTGTGGCAACTATCACCACCATTCTTCGTATGAAATCTTTGATGGACCCCAAATCAATAAAATAAATCGAAATGAATAAGGCAAGGACGTCCTGTCTCACCACTCCTATGAAACACTGTACTCAAAGTCTTAGCTAATGAAATAAGGAAATAAACTGAAGATACCAAATGCTGGTGAAATATGGAACTCTCAATGCTGGTGAGGATGCAACATGGTACACCTTTATTTCTTAAATCACCTTCACCCATTTCATTACCTCCCATTCCTCTCCCATTTATTGCAACCACCACTCTATTTATGAATTTGGTGGGGTTTTTTTTAGACATTATTAACTTTTCATGTACTGCTAGAAATTGTAGGGAGCAGGCACCAGCAGCTTAAAGTAGTGAAATAAAGGAAAGGAGGAAAAAAAGGAGAGGAAAAAACTTTGCAAGACAGCCGGGAAGTTTATTACAAAACTAAGCATACTCTACAGTATGATCCAGCAATCGTGCTCCTTAGTATTTTCCCAAAGGAGTTGAAACTTATGTCCACAGAAAACCTTGGACATGGATGTTTATTGTAGGGTTGTTCATAATTGCCAAACTTTGGAGGAAACCAAGTTGTCCTTCATAGGTGATTCGGTAAGCTGTGGTACATCCACATAACACAATGGAAAAGTATTCAGTGCTAAAAAGAAATGAGCTATCAACTCATGAAAAGACATGAAGGAGATTTCAATTCATATTAAAAGTGAAAGCAACCAATCTCAAAAGATGACACATGGTATGATTCCAACTATATGACATTCTAGAAAAAGCAAACCTACAGAGGCAGTAAAAAGAGCAATGGTTTCCGGGGGTTGAGGGGTGCAGGATGAATAGGCAGCGCACAGAGGATTTTTAGGATGGAAAGACTTCTCTGTATGATGCTATAATGGTGGATACATGTCATTATATATCTGTTCAAACCCATAGAACGCACACAAGAGTGAACAATCACCTAAACTATGGACTTCAGGTGATTACAATGTGTCAGAGTAGGTCCATCGATTGGAACAAATGGACGACACAGGTGGGCCATGTCGATAATGGGAGAGGCTATGCATGCGGGCGGGGGCAGAGGGTACATGGGAAATCTCTGTACCTTCCCTTCGATTTTGCTGTGAACCTAAAACTGTGCTAAAAACTAAATTTTTACAAATAAATAAATTGGAAAATACAACTGCTGTTGTTGTAGGCTGGGAGAATGTGGAGAGGGGAAGCAAGAGTCCTCCCTTTCTGGAAACATCTCCCCACCCAGCCATACTGGTACCTCTGACGTGCCTCTTAAAAAACTCTCCAGTTCGCTATGAATGCACCTTGAAAAACATGCCAAAATCAGTTGGAAAGAATGATTTGGATCTATGTTCCTAGCAGGTCACTTCAACAGACAGCTTCTGAAGGTTTGGCCTGGATGCCAATGCATTCACTTCAGGGATTAAAGAGTTAAACAACTCCAGAATTGAGAGGTCCTTCCCACTCCTGCTCTGACAGTCTATGATTCCATTCTTCTCTAGCTTAATTAGGTCTGGGCGTTTAAATACAGCATTAAACATTTTGATATTTGTCCATCCTTCCATCTCCCAAGATAAAGAAGCTGTTTTGTTAGGGGACTCTCACCAGCCAGAAATCACTGGTAATGAGTCTGATAATTATATTCCTGCTGCTGAGAACCCAGACCTGCCCATTCTCTTCCCCACTTTCAATTCCGGTGTGCGTTTTTTGTGTGTGTTTTTTTTGAGACAGTATTAACTTTTCACCTAACTGCTGGACATTACAAGCAGCAAACAACGGCAGCTCAAAGTCGTGAAACAAAGGAAAGGAGAAAAGAAAGCAGGGAAATGCTCTGCTGCTGAGGGTTTTTTTTTAAGGGAGGGAGACAAAGATTTTGTATTTCATAACAGAGAGCATTACCACGCGGTAGCCACACACAATGAAAACCTCGTATTTCATTAAAATGAAAACGCTCACTCAAGGCCTCCATTACATTTCTGGATAGAATGGCAAAACTTCAAGTCTGAAAAGATTCAAGTAGCTACAATCAAACTTTCCCTGGTAGCAGCTGATAGCACAGCACTTCCCAGAAATCCATTTTGGAGACTGTACAGCTCAGATCTTTTCAGGACTCTTAGAGGCTGAACTCTGCACAAAAGGGGTACCAGCACAGAAAGCCACAGGATACCTCCTGCTAGAAGAGTCTGGTCCCTATTTCAGGGCGAAAACCGGTGGGGGACGCGGTGGGTGAGTAAAGAGGGAACTACCATCACGCAAAGGTCCAAGTCGCAATACCTCCATCCTCCCACTCAAAAACAACAACAACAAAAAAGGACCAGGGCCAAGCCGCCCCAAAGCCTACGCACCGTGCTCAGCTTCTCCGTCACCCAGAAGACCGGCGTTCAGAGGCGGAGGTAGAGATGTCAGGTAGCAAACAGCAAACCTCCTGCCAGTTCCTCATTTAAGCTAGAGGACAGGCACCTGGCCTTCATTAGCGTTGCTGCTGTAGTTAATGCGTTGCAGGTGTGAAAGTGTGGGGCTGAAATCTGACAAAACACCTGTCTTTTGTGGCATCATTAGATGCTCCTAGTGTGGGACACGACCCCCTCGGGTGTGCTTTCCCCTGCCTTGAAAGCCACAGTAAGCATTGTCCTGTAATTACAAAATCAGAGTCATCATTGCTGGGAAGAATTCCTTAACAAATTATACCTAATTAGTCTGAAATTACCTTTAATTCATGGTGAAACCATAGGCTTAACTGGGTTCTATAACACCTTCCTTTTTATCTTTATGCAAATATGATTATACACTATCAAACTGGCACCACCAGGCATAAAAAATAGCGGCAGCTACTTCTTTGGTTACTAAATGGGAACTGGACGGGTGCCATTGATCATGTTTTCTGGAATGCTGCATCAAAAAAATAATAATAATATCAGCCTGTTCCTTCCCTGCGAACCCCAGTCTTCTCTCCCACCCACAGGCTCCTAACTGAAAGCTGTGAGATTGATCTCCCTTGCCCAACCCGCCCTGCACCTCCTCACCACATTTTCTGCAGACACATGTGTGCATCTCGCTGTCACCCAATTTTTTAGAATGTCATTAAGTGTCAAAACATGTCTCATTTTACTTCTGATCGCAGCATCTTGTCGTGTGGCTTCTTCAGTCCCCATTATTCCCATCTCAGGGCTTCACACACCTTTTGATTCAAAGCTCTTGGGTTCATGTACTTTGGCTTCAAAGGTTACTTGCATGGGTAGCATTGATCTAAGAGCTTTACTTGGACTCCCCTATTTAATCCTTGCTACAAACCTAGACACTAGGACTACTATTATCATCCCCATTTTGCAGATGAGAAAACTGAGGCAGAGAGAGCTTATGTATCTTGCATGAGGTCCGACAGCCAGGAGAACCAAAACCCGGATTCTCATCCAAGCCATCTGTCTCTAGTTTGCCCTTATCCACTATAATATGCATTCCCACTGATGCCCATGGTCTCTAATTGACCCTCATCATTTCCAACTCTCCTATGACACATCTAAACACCGCACTGTAGGGATACTTTTCCAGTTAGTTGGCATGGAAAGGTATAAAGTATCATCCTCATCATAGGAAAAAAATCATGGCTACCTTCTCATTTCGTTCCATACAATTTGTTTAGTCACTGTATTCCTTCCTCTACCTCCCATGAAAGCGTTATCAGAACCAAAGTTATGTTTTCAGTTTCTATCAAAACCGAACAATGGTGGGTGGTATCACTGGTATATATACAACAGAGAGCATTACAAATTTATAGCCCATGTGCGTATACATATATTTATGCACGCATCTTTTAATTGGATCATACTTGGGTAACTTTTGCTGTAGTATGAGGATGTTTGAGATGCTTTCTCAAATTAAACCAGAGTTTAATTCTTCAGACAGCAATTAAAAATATGAAATGCTTTTATCGATTTTAAAGTCTGCTTTTTCTTCTTCCATTCTCTGGATAAATTCCTTGGAAAGTCAGCATTGGCTTTCAAACAGTCATTCCTATCCTACAAACAATGACAGCCCGTATTATTCCTGACTTAAACCCAACCCCAGGTTCTCTGAAGACTCTTAGCTTGAAAAAAGAAACCCAGACCACATCTAAGTTATTTTCCAACAAGCTATGCTTTTGCAAGTAAAAAAGAGATTAATTTCTTGAACAATTTCAGGCGTGGTATGCAAACCCAAACACACGTCAGGTGCGGACATCGTACCAGGCACCTCTGTAGGAGGTCTTGACATTCCCCTGGAATGCAGTGGTGAACTGGTTAAAAAAATAATTACAACAGGACTAGCAATAAGGTTTTGGCTGAATACTACTTTTGTTCAGTATCAATCAATTAAAATAAAAGCATTTTCTTGATGGTTGCTCATAACAGATATCCAGACCCATCTGTGGCTATTTTATTTATGGCATTGCTGCTCTTAGCCAACAAGCTGGCTAAAACTCAGATTTTAAAATCTTAATCAGAATCCAAACGTTGTCTTCTTATTTAACGCCTTCATTCAAGTTCATGTTACTGCCATGCAGAAAATGGAATCTGCTTTTTGGAGGCTGACCCCAACTCCTGCACCATGGTAATATACACAGCCGGCCCACAGCTGCGGGATGAGCTGTATTTCTTCACAGTATTTTTATTAGGCTGATTCCCACAAGTTTAAGAACATTGTAATCGGAGACAGTTCAGGGTCACATTAGACTGAGCCCAATAAAATAAGAGGTGGAAACTAAACTCCTAACTCCTTTCCATGAAGTTTAGAATTTTCAACTCCTTTTAAAGCAGAGGATGTCCCTTTCCACGTCTTTCAAGTTTTGTAAACACTGCAAGTGCTACTGGCTTCCTTTTAATCAGTAAGGGCCACCAGCTTTTGTTCATTATTCTTAATTATTAGACCCTCCACAGGAGAACATTACTGCTGGAAATTTATCTTAGTAATGATGCAACTTGATTGTCAATGGTGTAATCTCCTCCTCCTTTCTTCCCACTCTTAATTTTTATGACCAGCTATAACCTTCACACTTTGGTGTGCCGTGTTTTTTCCCAAAATAATTTTCTGTGACACTAGGTAACAATTTGGAATTCCTATAACCATGACAGTACTTGATGCCGAAACATCCAGTTGGAAAAGGGGGGAATTTGGTCCAACATCTGGATGTTTGAGCTGCATTAGGCCAAACATCTGGATGTTCCCAAATATTTTTTTTCCCCAATTTTTGGAAACTTCCACAGATTTTCCCTCATGTAGACAAAACACCCAGATGATTAACTGAGTGTCTCTCTTTTCTTCTCAGTGTTTGGCCACTAAATGTTCTTTGACTCCTCTAGGTAAGGATAACCATCTAGCCGCTTCACAGGCCATTACTACACCAAAATAAGGGGGAAAACATTATCCTGTCGCTCCAAGACAAATCTTAATCGCTTTTCAATAATTTTTAATAACTTTTCAAGAGTTTCACTACTCCTAAACACAAATTACCTCCAGAATGAAATTCTTGCATTAAAAATAAAATTCTTCACAGTCCAGTATATCCTAAAATCTAGGAAGAAAAGAGTTCAAGTGTTGGTCTCAAAGAAGGAAGTTTCTTATCCAGTTTTCCCACCTCACAAAAGTTTTTTGTTGCCATTAAAAGTAATTTTTGAGGCTCCCATCTCTGTATTCCTTTCCCAAGAATGCTCATTGGGCCCCCACCAATTGCCTTGTATCCAGAGACTGACAAAGCTAGTCTAGGAGGTGGGCATATAAAGTATTTAACACTCTGGTTAGATGAAGTTAACTCAACATTGCACCAATATGTAAACTAAAGAAAATGAAATCAAAAAAACAAACAAACCAGCCTCTAACCCAAAAGCTGGTTATGTGAACTCTCTCTGAAATTGTTTATAAACATTTACATAAATATGCATCTTGTGTGGAGGAAGAAGAGGGCCTAGAGATTTCTTCAATCCCTCAAGGACTGTTTTTCCATGAGCACCTTCTCCTTAATGGGCATAGTTTCAGTATTTTCTAAAATTATTTGTGAGTTGGGAGAATAGATGCCACTGATTGTACAGATTTTATTCCCGCTGTTGGACTGTATTGAAAGATAACATGAAAAGAATCCAAAGACACTGTATATGTCGTCACCCACAGCATTCATTCCCTCTTGGCCATGGTTTGGTAGACAGCAAGAAGTTGTTATCCACTCAGACTTGTGAAGGACAAGGAGTTTAGCTTAAGGAGTCAGAGTCATCTCTGGGAAACAGATGGCAGGAAATATAACTGGGCCCCACATGGGATTCGAACGAGGACCTGCAGAGCCCAGAGGCCCAAGGGAGGCACACTTCTCCTCCCTGTCCTCCTGAGACCACATGGGATCATTCATCTCTCTGACCTCTGCATCCTTCTTCGTCTTATCTCTCTGTGGCTTGGTTTCTTCACGTATAAAATGAGGAAAATGGTAGCATCTACCTTAAAGGTTCAACATGTCTATGAATGAGTTCATTCATATAGGGAGCTTAGAAGAACGCCTGTCACATATAAGCACACAATAAATGGCATACATTGTTGTTATCGTCAATTATTCCCTCTGCAAACCAACTCTCCTGCTTCCTCAGTGCAAATGACTGCTGAATGGCCACACTCCAATGACAGCCCCCAGCTCCCCAGGTTTGTCTGTCTGTCTGATCCTTATTCTCACAGTTAACTCACTGGTGCTTCCAAATCCCAATTTGAAATTCTCAGGAGAGAGGGTCTAAATAGCCTAGCTTGGGGCAGGTGTGTACCTTTGGCCTCATCAGCTGTTGCCTGACTTCAGATACAAAGGTGCCCACTCACGCATTCATGAGCAACCTGGACGAGGTCCTAGGGAAAGGAAAGTGAAGCAGGGAGAAAACAGAGGGCATTCCTAATGCAGTTATCAAAAATTTAAACATATTCATCATGTCTTTTTAGTCTAAACTTAGAATATATAGTTGAGCATAAAGAAAAAAAATTTTAATCTCTAATCCTTACTCAGGAAAAAATAGATTTGTAATATTTTGGTATATATTTTCTCATACTTTTTAATACGTATATTAATACTTTTTTTTTTTTTTTGAGGTATGCGGGCCTCTCACCGCTGTGACCTCTCCAGTTGCGGAGCACAGGCTCCAGACACGCAGGCTCAGTGGCCATGGCTCACGGGTCCAGCCTCACCGTGGCATGTGGGATCTTCCCGGACCAGGGCACGAACCCGTGTCCCCTGCATCGGCAGGTGAACTCTCAACCACTGTGCCACCAGGGAAGCCCTATTAATACTTTTTACAAACATAAAAATTATGCTCTGCACTTTGTAGTCATGTTTTCCACTTAATAACATGCTGTGGACATTTTCCATGTTGCTAAGTGTTTCTCCACAATATTTTTATTAGTGGCAGGATAGGATTTGATTAAATAAATATAAAATATAGTATAATACAATAGCCTGTTGAACATTCTGATTATTTCCATTTTATAACTTGTAACTGCTGCTCTAATAGAGCTTCTTCAGCATAAACCATTGTACATATCATTTTCTTTAATTTTTTCTTTTCTCTTTTTTATCTCATCCAGTTCTCCCTCATCCAACCCAACACCTCTAGTAACCACAAATCTGGTCTCCTTTTCTGTGAGATTGATTCTCTTTTCTTTGTTTTTGTAAGTGTAATTGACCTTCAACACTGTATTATTTCCTGTTATACAACATAATGGTTTGATAATTCTATACATTACAATATGATGACCAGGATAAGTCTAGCTACCATGTGTATTCTTTATTTTTAATTAAATGGTCATTTAATTTTCTGTTTTTCTTTATATTGGATTGCAGGGGTCCCCAGTCCGCAGCCTCTTAGGAGCTGGGCCGCACAGCAGGAGGTGAGTGGCGAGCCAGCAAGCGAAGCTTCGTCTGCCGCTCCCCATTGTGCCCCGTCGCTCACATTACTGCCTGAACCATCCCTCCCCCACCCCCCGTCCATGGAAAAATTTTCTTCCACAAAACTGGTCCCTGGTGCCAAAAAGATTGGGGACCGCTGATCTACGAGTCTATTTTCTTTCTTTTTTCAAAGAAACACCTCTTGGATTTATCTATCAGTCTATCAGTCATTAGGCTGGCTTCAATGAGGGTCAAGCTGAATGAGTTAAAGGTAAAAGTCAAGAATATAGTAAGATTCAGGATATGAGGAGGCTGTCTGTTGAGTATTTTATTCTTTTTTTTATATGAATTAATGGTCTGTTCTTCTGGTTCCATCAGAATTTCTGAAATTGCAGTTACTCTGCCAGAGGGAAAATTTCAAGGCTATGTCATCTACCCACTTATAGAGTGCAAAGGTCAATATATGACCAATAAATCAGTATTGTCAATTTTATTACTTGGATATTTATTCATTCATTCATTCATTCATTCATTTATTCTGCCTGTTCCATGTCTCAGTAGAAAGGAGAGGCCTAATAGAGATTCTTACTACTACTGGACCTCATCATTTCTCCTTGTTTTTTGACATTTTCTGCATTATCTATTTCCATTAGATAGAAATAGAATCCATTATAAATTCACTGCAGATTGAAAATTCAAATACTTACACTGACTTTCCTTTTCCTATGTATTATTAGTTGCCATCAATTCTCCTCAGTCATATACCAATATTGCTAACGCTGTTTTTTCTGTCTGACTTGCCCAAGATACTGTTCCATTTATACTAATCAGAAATGAACAGTTTTGCTAAAAGAAGAATTTCCAGACAAGTTCAATCCTGACTTCCATGGGAATAGAGAAAGGACTGCGAGTTAAAGATGTTATTTAACTCATGAGGGACCCAGACAATGTCATAACCAGTTCAAAGAGGATCTGAAAAACAGATATACTTCTGGATCAGGAATATTGACATAAATGTATAAATGGAGGCAAAGTGGTTTTGGGAGGGAACTAGTAAGGCAGTTAGACTGACCAGATCAGGACAGAATTTGCATGCTTATAGACAAGAATTAATTTGCATTGCTATCAGTTACCTACAGCTTACAGTTGTAAAATAACTCAAAGGAAATTCTAGGCTAGAATTAGACAAACTGGAAGGGTGTGCTGTCTGGAGACAAGGCACAGTTTTCCATTAAAGCACATGATTCCCTACAGGTTTTCTGCTTCTGCCACTTTTGATGCTTTCTGTTTTTCCCATCCTCCCTTGATGTTTTATTTGCTTTCTTGTTTATTCAGGTTATGTTTCTCCCTCTCTCCACTCTAGATATTTATGAGAAATTAACCTCCCACTTGTACATTTTTCAACTGTATATATAAATTTATTTTCCTCTAATTATTAGATTTAGATAGAAATAGATTCCTTAGATGAGAAGATGACAACTTTCACTTCTTCCTACCATTTTTTGTGGTATAATCCAGGATTTGAGGTCTAGTTTCTTGCTTTCAAATAGTCATTCTTACTTTAAAATGTTTGTATTTTAAGAATTGTTAACATTTTATTGTTTCCTTAATTTACCATTGTTAAGATCAATATTTTTATGATAATAGCCCTCATCTTTCTGCATTTCATTACTTCTCTATTCTTGAGTATGCGTCTGTTATTCATCTCTTAGTTGTTAGGAGAACTTTGTGTACACGTAATTCATGCCTTGTAAGTCACTGTATATCCAATGAAGTGTTTCTGTTACTTTTGTATGTGAATAAAACCTAGCTATGGTATAGAAATCTTCTGTTACAATTTTTTTTCCCCTTTAAAACTCTTAGGAAATCACTTCATAGTCTTATGGTGCTTCTTACCACAGAGGGAAAATCTGAGGCTGGATGTCTTGACTTCTTTTTTCTTCTGCAGATCGCCAGTCTTTTCTGTCTAGATGCGTGTCAGACTTTTTTCTTTTCAGCTTGAAGTTTAAGACTTTCATCAGAACACATCTATTTGTTGTTGAACTATTTTCATTAATATTTCCTGGAATTTGTTGAGCTCATTCCATTTGCAAAACCAGAACTGTATTCACTAGCCCAGCCAACTGTTATTTTGTTTTTTAAATATTTCTTCCCTTCTACTTATTCTGACATCCCCTTTAGTAACACTTACTCTCTATAAGTGGGATCTCAGTAACATACCCTCCAAATTAGTTACCTCATCTCTGACTCTCCTTATTTCTCTGTCATATATCTCTGAATTCTGGGAGATTTTTATCAAGCAAATATTCAATACCATTGATTAAATTTATGATGGTTTTATTTGTACCCTTATTGCCTTTTTAAATGCTGTTCTTAAATGTCTACTTTAAAATAGTTATTTTTGCCTTGTAACTCATTTTAAATTTCTGCTTGTCTCTCAGATCAGCTCCAATTTCAAATCTGTTTATTGTATTAACATCTCATCTTACAGATTTTATTTTATGGAACCCATGTTTTTTTATTATTTGCAAGATAAAAAATAGTTATTAAAACATATATCTCTTTCCTTTAATAATTTTTAAAATATGCTTTTCTGTATGAATAGTATGATACTAGCTGTGTGTGTGTGTGTGTGTATGTGTGTGTGTTGTGTGTGTGTGTGTGTGTGTGTGTGTGTGTGTGTGTGTATGATATGTATTCAAAAAACTGAAACCTAAGACCGGAGGAAAAGAACAAAATGAACCAGCAAGATAATTTTGTACCCTACAACCCTAGAAAGTCTCATAAATTGATTATTCCAGGTACTTCAAAAAACAGAATTATAAGGGAAAGTTAAAAACAGAAGAAAGGGTTGAAAATCTCTGCCACAGGTGTCTTCTGACATGCCATGTATTCAGCCGAGAACCTTATCCTACCCTAAAGGACCCTCCCTGGGGAGATTATGTCCCCAGAGAGACAAAAAACAGTGAGAATCCAGAGTCAGAGAACTCAGGCATAGCTGAGGGTGAAGATGAGATCTCATTCTGAAAATGGGATTGAGGATCCGAACAAACAATACATGTTAAGCTATAAGACCACCAATACCCAGGCAAGAAACTGGGGCTTCCTCCTAGAAATGGTTCCCTAAAAAAGAGATTCAGATAGTGACACTTAGAGGTGACCAGCCCACAGGCCCTGCCCCTGTACACAAGAATTCCAATCTTCATTTTAAATATGAACATACAGCCAAAGTACACCACACATTTGAGAAAAGCCTCGAACAGGAAAGATCGGCCAAAATAAACAAATAAAATATACCAGGAGGAAACAAAGACAATGCAGCAAGCAGAAAAAGTTTTGAAATTAAAAAAAGAGAACAGGGCTTCCCTGGTGGCGCAGTAGTTGAGAGTCTGCCTGCCAATGCAGGGGACACAGGTTTGAGCCCTGGTCTGGGAAGATCCCACGTGCCTCAGAGCAACTGGGCCCATGAGCCACAACTACTGAGCCTGGGCGTCTGGAGCCCGTGCTCCGCAACAAGAGAGGCCACGACAGTGAGAGGCCCGCACACAGCGATGAAGAGTGGCCCCCGCTCGCTGCAACTAGAGAAAGCCCTCACACAGAAACGAAGACCCAACACAGCCAAAGATAAATAAATAAATTTATTTTAAAAAAAGAAAACAGTATCATTAGCCTCAACATAATCAGGGAAGATTTTTGCATCATGAAACAAAAACATGAAGGTATTTTAGAAGGGAACTTTCAGAGAATAATTAACTAAAAATGTAAAAAAAAAAAAAAAAAGGGAAGATAACCGAGAAAATGTCCAGAAAGTAAATCAAACACTCAAGGAAATATAGGAAATAAGAAGGAAAAAAAATTAGTAAAATCAGAGAAGGGGTCCCAGAGGTCCAACATCAAAATAATAGTAATTTCAGAAGGAGGAAAATTTTTAAATGATAAAGAACAAGAAATTAGCACAGAAACAATAAAACGTGCCATCTCTGAAGAAAATAGGTTTCTAAATTATGAAAGTCCAAGTGTCCCATAAAGAATAGACCCGCTACATAGAATATCTTTGTGAAATTCAGGATACCATGAAGAAAGAGAACAGCCCAAAGGTCCCACCCAAAAATAGCAGGTCACTTCAGAAGGATGGTGAGTAAGAATGACATTTGGCTTAGCAACACCCAGAGCTAAATGATAAAGGAGCAAGGTCTTCCAAATTCTGTCAGCAATTATTTCCAAGTCAGAACCCTAATTCCAGCCGAATTATAAACCAAATGTCAAAGCCAAATAAAGATAGGTTCAGGCGGTCTGGGTCTCAAAATACGCTCTCTCATGCTTTTGAGAGAAGCCATTCGTGGATGTGCACCATCAAAACACAGACGTAAACCACGAAAAAAGAAAACATGGAAATCAGGAAACTGGAGGTCCCATACGGTTAGAAACTATGGGAAATCCAGAAAAACGGTAGAGCCCAGGATTAGAACTGTGCAGGAAACCTAGATGGGCGTGGAGTGGAGTGGCCGGGAGCTCTGTGCCAGAACTATTTGACTGTAATAAGGAGATTTACTTTTAATTTGGAGAATTTAGTGATGAATTAGTTATACATACATAGATACTAAGCAAACAAACAGAAAGGAGGCATTTATTACCTCCAGCCAAAACAAAAAGTCGTGCAAGAAAGGAAATGATACAAAAGTGGCTCAGCTGTGAACATTATTTACATACTCATAACAGTGTGCATGCTGGTTAAGAAAGGGTTGATATGATTATAATGAGAGATGTAGGGGAAATAACTTATTTTCTATAATAGGGAATAATATCTAAACCTTAAAAATAAACAGCATAATGTGGTGGTTACATTTGGAGACAGCTACTAAGAGTTACAAGCGATTGCCTTAGAGGAATGAGAATTGGCAATGAGGAACTGGAGAGGGGATTTATAAATCTTTAAACTATTACTAAATACATTACTTCGATAAAAATTTAAATTTACAATAAAGAAAAGCTAAAAGGAACACAGTCAAAATATTTAAGATTCAGATTATTCAGATTTAAGATTCAGATTAAACTCTATGCTCATTTCTTTATGATTCAGAATTATTTACGGGATCCATTTTTTTCCTAGTTTCTCATATTTGAAACAGTAAGAAGCCTATTCAGGGCTGGTATTTCACTCAGAAATAGGGTGGGAAATTCTTCTTGGCTTTCAGTTCGAGGAGACCTTTCAGACTTCAAGGTGATGGGCTTGAAGGTCATAGGAACAGAGATGAGGTCCGGAAAGGCTCGTAGGATGGGGGAAGGGTTTCAACACAGACGATGTCTTCGACATTCCTAGTATAGCTGCTGTTCCAAGGTTAGACCACCTGTGGGGCTGCATCCTTCCAGGAACATGAATGATCTCCTTGACTGTTCAAGGGGAGTTTCTTTACCATTTTTGTCAGCCCTCTGCTTCCAGTGCCCTGAAGATCCCAGGCCCTGTTCTCACAAGCAGCTCACACCACATTAAGGAAGGAATGTGCTCCCTCCAGAAGCTGCTTCTCTAGACTACTACCCCTGCCAAAGCTGGCATTTTGATACATGAATCTGCAGGTCAGATTTCTCCATGAAGCTCCCTGCTGCATCAGTTAAGATCATTTCAGCCTCAGGAAATGACTTTTCCAGAGCCGCTCCAGCAGTGCTTCTAGAAGCTTCTGCTCAGTTCATCCAGCCATCCAAAATTCTCACCTCAATTCTGCTGACAGTGGGTGGGAAAGAGGCTCCAATTGCTGCTTTCTTCATCATCTTACACCATTCTCTGTCTCCAGTCAGATTTCTCCAAGTTCTACCGTTGTCCCTAAGGTTCAAGATTTCTTCTTCTTGCTTCTCACAAAGCCACAAAACTCCCTTGCACATAGTATTCTACCTTGCAGGGTGATCCTTTTTTTTAATTTTTTTTGACCTCCATTAAACCCAGTAGGAATTTCTCATGGTTTCTGGCATTTGAATAGCTCTATTTCTAGCTGTCAGTGCTGAGGAACATTTTTTCATGATTTTTTAAATTTAAAATATTAAAATTTTAAAATATTAATGTCAGCATAAATTAGGAGACAGTAAGCATCTGTTAGAATTAGATTCAATTGAGTTACAGAAAACCCAAAACAAGGTTACTTAAACAACACAAAACAAGATTCCTCCCTCACATGAAGTCAGGAGGTAGGCATCTGAGATGATACAATGGCTCTTTTCATCTCATGGCTCTGCCATCATCCCTAGGAAGTTGTGCTTCTACTCATGATCCAAAATGGGTGCTAGGACTCCACACATCAAATCTGTGTTCCAGGCAGGAAAATGGAGAAAGAAGCAAGGAACTTTGTGAAAACTCCCTTTAAAGTACACCTTCTAAGCAGCATCCAATTCTGCTTACATCTTATTGGCCTGGGTTTACCCATGTGGCTTCACTGAGCTTCCAGAGAAGTTGAAAATATTAGAGTCATGAAAATTCCTTACAGATGAAATTGAAAATAGTGGTTCTAAGGAAGTTAAGTGTATTGCATAAAAAAAAATTTTTTTAATAAACTACATGACCTTCTGGTATTCACAGGCTTTGACCTATTAGGAGAATAAACCACAGAATAAAATCAGATAATATAAAGAGAAGCAGAAAGAAGGGGAGGAAAATGTGTTGTTTCCACAAGAAAACTAAGCTTTCATTCTCTGGGTCTCTCCATAACTGAATTTGGGTATATTCATACAAGAACAAAATGGCAACTCCTAAATAAGTATAATGTCAGAATAAGCAATCATAGTTCGCTCAATATATATTTAGATTAGTATATTACTTAATTTCCGTCAAACCCAATTCTCAACACTGTAATAATTTCTTACAACTTAACACCTCCCAGGTTGGAGCAAAAATCCTAGCACCAGTAAAAGACTAGTAAATAAATAATAACTAAAGAATTGAGTAAATGGAAATTTTACATGTATATATGTGTATACATACACACAAAAGTATATATATAAAACTCTGTTGACATAATGACTTTAATAAAACATTTTTGCCATGTGCTAGTTATCAAGTGTTTATGAAGCTTCTGTTGTATGCAGAGTATAGTTGATGGATAGTAACAAAATATAAGAAAATAGAATACACGGTTAATACTATTCTGAATCTTAAAACCTGTGGAGTACTTTAAAAGCAAGGTCAGGAGGCAAATAATGTCACCAGTCCTATCTCCTACCACCAAATCTCTGAGATGAGTGCCAACAGGCAGGCATAAACCAACATATTATACAGTTCAATGGAAATAAAGAAGGTACAGAAAATGTAAAGTCTATTTACTAATCTCTGACCACTTTTGGTCAGAGTCCATAGATTCTGATCAACTTGAGCCTTATAGTGTAACCTATCTGCAATGGCCTTTTCATGCTGCCCACAGTGGTAGGAACTTTTCTTATTACGATTAGGCTCTCAGCATCACAAGATGTTTACAGTTGTTCCCAGTGAAAGCAAACGATAAAGCTTCACAACATAAAGTTATTTCTAAAGAAAGTCTTCTCCTGCCCTTGGTTTACACTTCCTTGTACTCTTGCCACAGTGTCTAGTTCTACACTAATCCCGACAACATCCCAGAGAGCTCAGGACTTGAACTTCATCTTTGACCCCCACGACCTCAGCTCTGTGATGAACCTCATAGAGTCACAGTCTCCCTTCTGCCAGTTGAAAGAGGTAGAGGACACAGTTAGGAACTGAGACACCAGGACAAATGAGCAAGGGAGCCTGAGTCATCATCCTTTTCACACATGGCCCCTATGAGCAGCACCTTTGTCTGACCCACAGGACAACCCAAGTGCAACCTAAGAGTCAACCACACTCTAGAAATGGTTTCTGCGATTCCTGCAGCCTGATACTTTGATTGCATTGTGGTTGCTCTAAAAGCCCTAATGCAGACTGTGGATTCTTCTCTTTACTATGTGGTTTGAAGCTGGGCAGAGGGGAGGAGATGTTGGAAAGAAAAATTGCCCAGTGCACCATGACAGCTGTATAATTAGGCAAGGCAGGCTGGTGCTTATGGCATTTGTCATTCAACAATTGTTCATATTCCAGGTTCTCTAGCCAGGTGTTCTGAACAATGAGGTGATGATAATGTCTTCATGTGACCTGAGCCTGGAGAACGTTCAAGTGCAAATAGACCAGGCGGAATCCCTGGTGGAGTAAGACGAGGACTGCCTTATTTTCTTAGTGTTCACCAGCTGATTTGCTATAAAGACAGAATGGGGTTTGTTAGCAACTTTTGAACATTACTAAAAAACCTATTCAACAAAAGGAGAGCTCAAGCAGAGATTTGTGATTTTTTTGTCTCCAAAATTTGGAATTCAAGATGTGTGATTCTATTTGTGAAAAGAGGGACTTAATGCCACCTAATAAAGAAGGGCTGAAAGGGGGAGCTGGTTCATGAAGAGTTCATGAAGCTGTCTTCGTTTCTCCTGGCTTCCATTTACCCAGATAAAGGAGAATCTCTCCCATTTTTAAAGAGATAAGATGGTTATCTCTTATGGTTAACTTATGGTTATTTTGTTAAACTGTTAACTACTATCAAAAATGTTTATTTCTAACCAGTGCTTATTTCCTCTTCTAGCTGTACACAGAGGTAGCAATCAAAGGTAAAAGTCACCAGGAGGCTTTCTTAGGCCTTCTGCCTCCATCCCGCCCCTCCTCCATGACATTTCAGGCTTCTGACAATGCTCTGTGTTAGTCCGTCTTGAGCCATTATCTCCTAGGACACTAAGTGCACCAAGAAGAAATTATTCCCTCAGTTTCTCACAGCTAAATTTCGCTTAATTCATGTCTGTACTTCACCTCCTCCTCGCCTTAAACCATATTGCTTTTTGAACTTATCTTCAATTTGTTTCCTTCCATGATACTCTACCTTTTCATGGCCTACTGGTTGGAATCAAGGTTATTTTTCTCTCATTTTTCTTCTTTTACTTTCAGTATCCCTCATCATGTATTCATGCTCTGGACTTCACTGGATACCTTGTAGTAATGCCATACGGTAAGTCCCCTACACACGAACTTTCAAGCTGTAAACTTTCAAAGATGCAACGTGCGTTCACGTGTCCAATCATGCAAGTGAGTTCACGTGTCTGGTGTACATTGTCACATGCACGCATCCTCTACAAGTGGTTGTGCTTCTGTGTACTTTATAGTACTGTATAGAGTTCAGTAGTACAGTATCTTTATTTCAAGCTAGATCTGCAAGAGGATGACTTCATTGAACTTCTTGCTGTGCAACACGAGGAGATTACTAATGAAGACCTGATGGAACTGGAGGCCCACAGAAAGGACAAAGAGAGCCAAGAGGAAGAAGAAGTAACTGAAGAACCAAAGAGATTCACGATGCAGGAAACGGCAAGGGGGGTTTCTTTGTTTGAGGACGCACTGTTAGTTTTTGAGGCACAGGACCTGAATATAGAATGGTACATGAAGGTTGCACCAGACATTCAGAATGCAATCCAGTGCTACTGTGTCATCTATGACAAGAAAAAAAGAGCTACTACCCAGACATCACTGGATCATTTTTTTTTTTTTTTTTTTTTTTTTTGCGGTACGCAGGCCTCTCACTGTTGTGGCCTCTCCCGTTGCGGAGCACAGGCTCCGGACGCGCAGGCTCAGAGGCCATGGCTCACGGGCCCAGCCGCCCTGCGGCATGTGGGATCTTCCCGGACCGGGACACAAACCCGTGTCCCCTGCATCGGCAGGCGGACTCTCAACCACTGTGCCACACTGGATCATTTTTTTAAGAGGGTGGATTGAATTGAATGCAGCAAGGGACCAGAACCTGTGCCATGAACGTCAGGCGTGGGTGAAACTGCAGCCTGCCCTCCGTCCCCTATTGCTGACGATCCTTCAGCTCCACCATCTCCCACCTCCTCTCCCTCCTCCAGTCAGTAGCTCTTCTTGCCTGTTCACTCGATGCCAGCCCTTGTATGCCAGCTGTTGTACTGTACGGCTGTACTTTTCAAGGTACTGTACTGTAAGATTAAAAATGTTTTATTTTTTGTGCTTGTTTGTTTTTTATGTATTATTTGTGTGGAAAGCATTATAAACCTATTACAATACAGTACTACAGAGCTGATTGTGTTAGTTGGATATCTAGGCTAATTTTGTTGGACTTATGAACAAATTGGACTTACGAACATGCTCTTGGAACAGAACTCATTTGTATGTAGGGGACTTACTGTATTTAATGATATCTACAGATCCAATACACTGTAAGCTTTTAGGATTTTAACCTGCAATTAATTCCTATATTGAGAATGAACCCAGCTCACCCTCTTCTCTAAAAATTGTCTCTTCTCGGACTTCCCTGGTGGCGCAGTGGTTGAGAGTCCGCCTGCCGATGCAAGGGACATGGGTTCATGCCCCGGTCCAGGAAGATCCCACATGCCACGGAGCGGCTAGGCCCATGAGCCATGGCCGCTGAGCCTGCGTGTCCGGAGCCTGTGCTCCGCAACGGGAGAGGCCACAACAGTGAGAGGTCTGCGTACCGCAAAAAAAAAAAAAAAAAAAAAAATGTCTCTTCTCCACCCTCAGTGATAATCTCACACAGTCTTATTTTTACTACATGACCCCTCCCTCTCTCCTCCTCTATCCCCCCCATGGCTGGTGGGCATGGGAGCCAAGGCTGTCGATCAGATTCTCTCACCAGGGAATATGGAAGGACACAAAGGATGGTGGAAAATCTGAGACAGTATCTGGAACTAGCTTACGTGAATTTGGGAGCTGTGGAGTAGTAATTCACATAAAGAAGCAGAAATAGCCTGTTGAAAGAGAAATGGGAAAATGTGAATTCATAATAAGCAAAAAGAGGCATGTGGCCTCAGAGAGAGCAAGGAAAGACCAGAAGACAGCTGACCTGACCACCTTCCAGTTCTTCCTCCTATCTTTCCAGGGCCACTTGTCCTACATTTATGTTCTAGGAGATTCCCCTCTGATCTAATCATCATTTCTAAGGTTTTCTTCATTCTACTTAAGCTAATTTGAGGTGGGATTCTGTTTGCTTCTTTTGATGTGGAGGCGAAAGTTTTATTATTTGAAAATTTCCAAAGAGGAAATTGTCTTTCTTTTGAAAAAATACCTTGATGACCTGCTTGGATTAGAAGGTGAGATCCGAGGACATGGCAGGTGTTTAAGGCAACAGAGGAGAACGCTTAACTTCTCTGCACGAGCAGGATTTTCCTTTTCTTCTGAAGGAGAGGAGATAAAGAGAAGGAACAAGCAGAGGAAAGAATATAAACAGCTATTAAGATGGCTCAAGGCTGAAAGATTTCACAGAGTGTGTTGAAATTCCCTGGTGGTGGAGGCGTTAGCCCATTTTCAGCACGGTCAGGTCTAATGTTCAAATTGAAATTCTCTACTGCTGCAGTGCAAGGCCTCCCTTTATCCACATCCCACCCTCCTATCTTCCACATCTACGCTTTGTTTGCATGTGAATTTTTGTAGAGAGGGAGCAATGGGCTGAGTTCACATCTGTTTATTATGTTATGGAATTAACTATGAGATAGCAGGAGCCCAAATGTAGAGGTAAGCATGACCACTTGGTCTAATGTTTTAATTTCTACATAGTGTAAAATAGGGATTAAAGACCATTTTATTAGAACCCACCGAACCCTGCCTCATGTATGCAAACCCAAGGACCTTGACTCAGATATAGCCTCTCCTCTGCATGTAAATTCATTTGACTGCAAACTTATTAAGCATTTCTATATTTGATTTAAATCTTTATGGATATGTAAATCTCACTTGAATCATCGATATCTATACACTACCAAATGTAAAATAGATAGCTAGTGGGAAGCAGCCGCATAGCACAGGGAGATCAGCTTGGTGCTTTGTGACCACCTAGAGGGGTGGGATAGGGAGGGTGGGAGGAAAGGAGATGCAAGAGGGAGGTGATATGGGGATATATGTATACATATAGCTGATTTACTTTGTTATGCAGCAGAAACTAACACAACATTGTAAAGCAATTATTCTCTAATAAAGATGCTAAAAAAAAAAAGCAACACTCAAAACTTGCAAAGCCTTTTGAGGTCTTCAGGGATAATGTGCTAGAGAAGAAAGCAAGATGAGGACAGCAGTTGAAATAATACGCTCAATGGCTCCATGACTTTGGAGCCAAGATATATTAGAATTAAGATTTCATTTTAAAAACAGATTTTTTTTAGCTTTCCAAAAAGATTCATGCTAGCTTTCCTTTAAATAAAAAACTTATCTAATGCACTTAAAATAAGATTTCTTTATGCACAATTGAATTACAAGTAACTTTTCAGGAATCCAGCTATTGACCAAGGAGAGGTATATGTGTTATGCAAAGCACTGTACTTAAGTACATTAAGGAATAAGCCCAGTCCATTATTTCTTAGCCTATCTAGTGGGTATTTGTATTTGTTTTGTTTTATAGCTTTTCCCCCCTCTTTGATTTACATTTACGAGACAATCAGGATGATGCGAAACGGTTTTTATTTTTATGAGCAAAATGAACCGCACCAACCACAAGTAACAGAACACTGCCACAACTGAATTATGCAGGTCTCCCCAGTGGAATGAAAATTAAAAGGGTATTTTGTCCCTATTTTCACTTCTTATAGTGAAGTCATGCCCTAAGGATGTCTACTGGACAACTCAATTACAAATAGAAAGTTGTGGTTGCACCTACAGTTGTTACCAACCTAACTTGAAACCAATTTAAATGTATCAAACTTCAGGTAAGCTTTGTGGGGGGTTTGTAGTTATATGCTGGCAACTGACATGACCCTAATTAATCAGTCAAAATAACGAAGAATGGCCCAGTTCACCTCTTTCATGACTCCATGGGAATATATCATGAGAGTGTTGAGTTGAAATTTAGATGTGCCCACTCTTCCTAAAATAAAGGTGAACCTCAAGGCCATGTCACATTTGCTTCCAGTTACCTAAAGCTATGCACAAACATATTTAACACATTCATTACATATACCCCATCATTAGTACCACCCTATCTTGCCTACACACACACATACACACACACACAAACATACACGCACACCACCTCTGTTTCTCAGAGGGTACAAATGGGCAGCCCATGAGCCAAACCCAGCCCACAGATGAGCTTCGCTTGGTTTGTACAATAGTAATCACATTATTATAAAAGCCTGGGAGTTAATATTTGAAAATGAGATGTCACATAGAAATTCACATTTCTAGCTCTCTTAAGATATATATTCCACATGGAACAATCAGCTGGAGCTTAGATACAAAGTTCCCCTGTGAGCCCCCTTGGCTTTGCCAACGTCCCTACAATACCCCATTATACCTCATTCAGCTCACATGGCACATCTGGATTCCTAGCCTCTATAAGCATTGGGGTTTGTCACTTCTGTCCCCAAAAGTTTCCCTCCTCTGTACTGTACCTTGAAAGAAACTTCTCTTTGAACACACTAAAAGCTATGCTGCTTCAATCAGTGAACCTCAGGAAATCTGAGTCCCTGTTTTTACTTTCTACACTTCTAAAAATTCAAAAAGATATCCCCATGTGTAACTTTAAGTCTTAAAACACAGGTGTGTAGCTCTTAATGACACAGATTCTAGCCATAAACTTATTTAGGCATTTTTTTCCAGCAATAGAAGTTTTCTTCTACCTAAATGATTTTTTTTTTTTTTTTTTGCGGTACGCGGGCCTCTCACTGTTGTGGCGTCTTCTGTTGCGGAGCACAGGCTCCAGACGCGCAGGCCCAGTGGCCATGGCTCACGGGCCCAGCCGCTCTGCGGCATGTGGGATCCTCCCGGACTGGGGCATGAACCCGTGTCCCCTGCATCGGCAGGTGGACTCTCAACCACTGCGCCGCCAGGGAAGCCCTACCTAAATGATTTTAATCCAGTTATTAAGAAAGTAACATATTTGTTTAAAATGATTCTCTTTTGGGAACTAACATAGAAGTAGAAAAATTAAGCATTGTACTTGTAGCTTAGTGTGTAGTTTGAAAAGCACTGTGCTTTTCTGTATATAATAAAAGGTAAAAAAGTTGATTGAAATACGTAAGAGAAAGGCTGCATTAACAAAAGTGCTGTTTATGCTTGGGAAATGAAGGCCATTATTTTTAGGAAAAACGCAGTGTAATCAAATATTGGATACAGACAGGGGATGCTAAAGTGTTATAGCTATACACTTACTGCCATAAAACACCTTTACTATTGAAATTCCTGCATTCAAAATAATAATAGTAACTTTGTTACTGTGCCTCTGAAATGTATAACCCCCAAACATTTCTTTTCCCATTGAAGCAATTGTTCTATGATGCATGCTTTCCAGAGAGTTCTCCTATTGCCCTTTGGCAAAACATACTGTATTGGAGGATATGGTTTGCATCACAAAAATGTTATTTTTGCTCCAATTAGAGATTGTAATATTTTATACTGAGATTTCTCTGGTATTTTCAAAGTATGGCTTACTGAGGAAATTTTATTTTTATATCAATATAAGTTTTCAGGTTGCTATACACTTAGTAAAATACAGCGAAGTGACACAGTATTATCTGAGGTGCTCCAATTCCCCGGGAGACCCTCCCCTTGGTTCTCACCGGACGTATGATGAAATGCACCATTATTATTCTATTTCAAATGACGGGAGTAAGATTCTAAGTTATCTGCTCAGTTCATATGGCAAATTAAAGAAAGCAACAGATTCTGTGGAACAAAGGCAAATAGTATATCTAGTTCTCTGTCTTGATTACCTATAGATCTAAAACTCTGTAAACAATTTTAAAATAAATTTGTCTTTGTAGAGGGCTACAGTTGTTGGTCCCATAGACTAGTGAAGAAAAAAATTGAAGACATATTGGCTTGGAATGGAATCTAGCCATGTGAATTTTATCTCTTGTCTCAGTACTCTCAGCTGTGAAATGGGTGTGACAATTCTTCCTCATTAGTTTTGGCAAAACGTAAATAAGATGATATACCTGTTAAATCTCTTTGTTATAGCAGACTAATTTTACTCAAGATCAGTAGTTAGAGTAGTTAGCTACCTACTATTCAGTAGTTAGTTATCTAACTACCTCTCTAATCCTCATATATAAGCATGCATCAGAATCACCTGGAAGGCTTATTAAAATGCACATTACTAGGTCCCATCCCCAGAGTTTCTGATTCAGTAGATCTGAAATAAGGCCTGAGAATTTGAATTTCTATCAAAGCAAAAATAAACAAATGGGAAGTAATCAAACTTATAAGCTTTTTCACAGCAAAGGAAACCATAGACAAAATGAAAAGATAACCTACAGACTGGGAGAAAATATTTGCAAACAATGTGCCCAACAAGGGCTTAAACTCCAAAATATACAAACAATTCATACAACTCAATAACAAAAAACCAAACAACCCCATCAAAAACTGGACAGAAGACCTAAATAGACAATTCTCCAAAGAAGACATACAGATGGCCATTAGGCACATGAAAAGATGCTCATCATCGTTAATTGTGAGAGAAATACAAATCAAAACTACAATGAGGTATCACCTCACACTGGTCAGAATGGCCCAAATTAAAAAGTCTATAAATAGCAAATGCTGGAGAGGGTGTGGAGAAAAGGGAACCCTCCTACACTGTTGGTAGGAATGTAAATTGGTGCAGTCACTATGGAAAACAGTATGGAGCTTCCTTAAGAAACTAAAAATTGAGTTGCCATATGATCCTGTAATCCCACTCCTGGGCATATATCCAGACAAAACTCTAATTTGAAAAGATATATGTACCCTTATGTTCATAGTAGCACTATTTACAATAGCCAAGACATGGATGCCACCTAAATGCCCATCAACAGATGAACGGATAAAGAAGATGTGGTATATATATACAATGGAATACTACTCAGCCATAAAAAAGAATGAAATAGTGCCATTTGCGACAACATGGATGGACCTAGAGATTAGCACACTACGTGAAATACATCAGAAGGAGAAAGACAAATACCATATGATATCACTTATAAGTGGAATCTAAAATATGACACAAATGAACTTATCTATGAAACAGAAGCAGACTCACAGATATAGAGAACATACTTGTGGTTGCCAAGGGGCGGGGGGAATGGGGAGGGATGAACTGGGAGTTTGGGATTAGCAAACTATTATATATAAAATGTATAAACAATGAAGTCTTACTGTATAGTACAGGGAATTATATTCAATATCTGGTAATATACCATAATGGAAAAGAATATGAAAAAGAATATATATATATATTTATATATATATATATATATATAATGTATAACTGAATCACTTTGCCATACAGCAGAAATTAACAACTAACACAACATTGTAAATTAACTATACTTCAATTAAAAAAATTTTTTTAATAATTTTTTAATTTGTTTGAATTTCTAACCTGTTCCCAAATGATGCTAATGCATCCAGGGCACCCACTTTGAGAACCACTGCTTTAACACTGTAGCTAAATCACACTAAATATAATGCTTGGAACAGTAGGCCCTCAAAAAGTCACCATTATTTCGCTGTTTATTGAAATCCAATGGACAAATACAAAATTAGTTACAGGTCTTCAAAAGAAATTCTAATAAAAGTAAGGATAAAATAGCAATATCAGATGTACTTTAATTCCTATTTTCTTCAGTAAATCATAGATTTGGCAGAATAATAACTTATTATCTGTCCAAAGCAATATGTTGACTTCACCATAGTTTTCTGATTCTGTTTCTATAGGTAATTCTGTGATTTCCCCAATTCTGGTGATTCAACGGAACTCATAAAAGAGAGGCCCACCTATTTTACTGAATATAGTTCTTGATATAGATGATATTTGCTTGATTTTATATTATATGAGTGCACGAATAACTCTGGCATTCAGAAATGATAATATTCTCCATTCCTAGATCAAATCAGAAAGCCATGTGCATTCAAATGAGTTTAAAAGAAAGAAAACCTGCCTGTCTCAAGTTAAAGTAAAGCATGACTAATGCATTGGAGGAACATTTTTACAACAGTTCATCCTGGTAAAAATATTACTTCTGTAGCCATGCCAAGGTGAGTGTCGGGTTAGGTTATCTGCAATTCAAGCGCCAGATGTGTGTGTGCACTTGTGTGTGCCTGCCTGTGCGTGTGTGTGCATGTACGTGAACTCCCCCCCAGAGAGCTATAGACACTCCCAGCCACGACTTCACAGAAAGTTCTCCTCACAGAGAGCGATGTTCAGTCCTCTCTGGGTAATTTTGTGCCCTCTTCATTCTTTCCCTATCTTCTCTTGACACTCTTTGTTGAACTAGCTACTGTTTTTTCTCCAACCCGCTAGCTTTTCAATAAGTTTCCTGTTGTGCATTGGGATAGCAGTGTTCACGGAAAATTGCTTTGCCTAGGTGATCCAAGCCAGATCCCTCCCACCTTTTTTTTTTAATAATTTAGAGACAAGTAACAAAGTGCTTACAGTGCAAGAATTTACTCCAGAAGACTCCAAACCATTCGCTGACTTTTTACAGTTTAATCCCAGCTCCAATTTCATAACTGGCGCTCAAAGCAGAAGAGATGAACAGAGGTGTGCAGTTGAAAAGACACTTACAGCTTTTCATTTGAAGATTTCAAAAACATTAACCAATGCACTCACATTGTTCTAAAATTATATGGAGAACTAGTACAGTCTACTCTACAAAGAACTTGGGGAATGAGAGCCAAGAATGATTCAATAACTAGTTGTGAAGGTAACAGAGATTGAAATCAGAATTTTCACAAGAGCCTATTATTGGTAAGAAAACCTGGCGAGTTCAACTAGTTCATTTTCCAGCCTCCAGACAGGACTCTATCCAAAAGTATCAGTTCTGAAAAATACCTATTTTGGCCTCCATGTCAAATTCTCTGATTGATGGGGCTTCAGCAAAATGACAACAAAGTTAGGTAGCACATGTGTGCTATTTTAAGAACTTTACGTGTCTTAATTCATTAAAGCCACATAACAGACCTGTGACTTAAGTTTTATCATCCTTCCCACTTTCCATTTGAGGAAGCTGAGACTCCCAAAGATAAGCAACTTGCCCAAGGGTCACAAAGCTTGTAAGGGGCAGAGCCAGGATTTGAACACAAGCATTGTGGGTCAAGAGACTCTCACAGTGGAAGTTCCTTGGGATAGTGGAGAAACAACCCCAAAAAATCCTTCCCAAACTGTATCATGGGAAAAATAATGAAATACATGTAACCTAAGCCCAGAGCCCTACTTGCTTCCTTTTTTCATTTGATTGGTGGTCAAATTCCCATCTAGCCTCCCTGGGAGGTTCCTGAGAAGCAACTGACACAAACAACACCAACTACCCAGAATCACCTGTGCTACTGCCAGGTAACTAGTTAGCCTTTTTACCTCATTATCTTAGGCCCTAAATTAGGGCAAAGACTAGAGGCCACCAGGCCTCAAGGCCACCTTGCCTCCAGGCCACTGCCCTCACACCCTCCCTTCTGGATCTCACAGCTCCGGTGGCCAGGAGCACAGAGACAGCTACCAAGAAGGAAAAACGATTTTGAATTTATGTTCCTCCAACCAAAGCTCCATCTCCAGCTCCATTGTCTGACCTGAAAACCCAATTTTGACCTTACCAAACACCAGAAAACTCCTTCGTGACTTTAGAATACTAAGGAAGGTGTTGTGTCAGCAACACAACCAAGGAAAACCAGTGCTACCTTCCATCATTCATGCCCCCTGAGATCATCTGCGTAGCTCAGGGTAACCAGAGACTTAACACTGCCTCAGGCCCTGCCTTTGACACAGAAACCATCAGAGAGATCACTTTTACTCAGACACTTATTCCACACAGATTTATTGAAGGCCTAGGCCAGGTTGATGCTAAGACAGTTAAGATCTAACACTCATCCTTAAGGTGTTCTGAGTTTATTCTTCTCCGTGCCTTGTTGTCTTCCAACCAGAAACAATAACTACCCCCAACTCCTTCCGGAAGGTGCCACTCCGATGTCTGAGACATGAAAACTGTGAGAAGGAAAGTTTCAGCAAAGCCCCGATCCCTAGAAAAGCAAATGTCGCTGCGACAGTCCACAGCACACACACTCCAGCATTGCTCTACTTTAATTCCTCGCTTCCCTGAACACTTTTAACTTTTTCTCTGGAGTCGACCCAAGCTCGGCAGAATTTCCAGATCCGTGGAAGTGCAGCACGCAAGCAGCCCCATTTCCTGACAACGCTGCAAAGCTTCAGGGAACACATTTTGTTATTTCCACATTTATGAGTTGAGCTGAAGCCCTGAGCCTGACTCCGGACCAGCCCGCCCCAACCTGGGAGCGCTGCAGGCGTGGGGTGGGCAGGGTAGAACAGTGCTAAGGAAAGGAAGGGGCACGCGCAGAAGAGTTAATGAAAAGGAATGTTCCAGTGGCTGCTTAGACGGGAACACTGGCATCAATGGGGATCTCTAAAAGGGACTGAGGTGTGGAGATCATTTTCTGAGCCCTATTCAAGACTCTTCCCGTGATAATATTCTGGCATCAGTGCAAAGAAAGCGAACTTGTGAGAAATGTGTTTCATTCTCTAAATGAACTCTTTCCTTTTTAAAGCACCCTGAAAGATGAGGCAAAGGGACTATACAGTATTTCAACAATAACAAAAATGCTCAGCACTTAATATATACACAATATCATGCTAGGCCCTGGTGGATGGTCCAAATAAAAATGTAACCAGGGAAAGCATTTTCGAACGTCTATAAGGTGTCAGACATTTGGTTAGCAACCAGAAATGCCAAGATAGATGAGACACGGCTCCCGCCCCTTGAGGAATTTTTAATCTAGTTTTAGAGAAATCATATGGAAAAGAAAGCTGGCCATGTTGACTGACAGTATTTAAGGGTAAGTCCTTAGATCTACTCTTTTCTTTTCTTTTCTTTTTGTTGTTGTTGTTGAAGTGGCTTGTCAAGAAAAGAAAATGTCTTTTTACATACACATTGCCAACAGACACATGAAGAGATACTCAACATCTCTTATTACTAGAGAAATGAAAATCAAAACTACAATGAGGTATCATCTCACACTGGTTAGAATAGCCATCATCAAAAAGCCTACAAATAACAAATGCTGGAGAGGGTGAGGAAAACAGGGACCCTTCTACACTGTTGGTAAGAATGTAAACGGGTGCAGCCACTATGGAGCTTCCTTAAAAAACTAAAAATAGAACTACCATACGACCCAGCAATCCCACTTCTGGGCATATATCCAGAAAAGATAAAAACTTTAATTTAAAAAGATACATGCACCCCAATGTTCACGGTAGCACTATTTACAACAGCCAAGACATGGAAGCAACCAAAGTGTCCACTGGCAGATGAATGAATAAAGAAGATGTGGTACATATATACAATGGAATACTACTCAGAGATAAAAAAGAATGAAATAATGCCATTTGCAGCAACATGGATGGACCTAGAGATTATCATACTAAGTAAAGTAAGTCAGACAGAGAAAGACAAATACATATCATGCATATGTGGAATCTAAAATAGGATACAAATGAACTTATTTACAAAACAAACAGACTCACAAACATAGAAAACAAACTTATGGTTACCAAAGAGGGGGGGTGGATAAATTAGGAGTTTAGGATTAACAGATACATGCTACTACATATAAAATAGATAAAAAATAAGGTCCTGGGCTTCCCTGGGGGCACAGTGGTTGAGAGTCCGCCTGCCGATGCAGGGGACGCGGGTTCGTGCCCCGGTCTGGGAGGATCCCACATGCCGCGGAGCAGCTGGACCCGTGAGCCATGGCCACTGGACCTGTGCGTCCGGAGCCTGTGCTCCGCAACGGGAGAGGCCACAACAGTGAGAGGCCCGTGTACAGCAAAAAAATAAAAAAATAAAAAAATAAGGTCCTACTGTATAGCATAGAGAACTATACACCAGAAACTAACACAACATTGTAAACCAAGTATACTTCAATTTTTTTAATTAAGTAAATAGATAACATTTTAACTTTCAAATTAAAAAAAATGTCTTTTTGTTGAAAAGACAATTAGGAAGGAAGGATCCCACACCATTTGTAAATTGTAACTAAAATCTTTAAATGGAGGACAATGAAATTTTAAAAGGTGAGTCAAAAGCAAAACTGGAACTAGCAGTGTACCAGTCCCCATTGAACTTCACCGTGACAGTATGGCCGGTGCTATCAATATGGCTGATGCTGCCATATGCCTGGAAGCTGGTATTTGTTATTAACATGTATCGCAAGATCAAGTAGGACTTTACCTGTCACCCTAGGGTTTCAACTAAGATGCAGTCTGAGCACCTGAGAGTAAAAATCCCCCACATTCTAGTTTCAAGGAATTTAGGACCAGCCACTTCCCAAGGACGTACTGAGAGGCACCAGAGCAGAGCCAGCCCCATGGGTGACACCGCTCTCTCCTTCCACTCCATTCCCTAGGAAAGGAAGACTGAGGGCTGAGAGGAGTTGAACTTCTGTGGGAGGGCAGCATTGGTGAACACAGGTTAATTCCTCACTGCTTCATTACAAAAATGTTGTACAGAGCTTCTTCCTCGTGGGAGAGAGACACTTTGCCAGAAGCTGTCATGCAGTGCATTGCCAGGGACAAAATCCGATATGATGTGGAGGAAGATAGGCTGGAGTCCGAGCTCCCAAATCAGGAAACCTGCAGTGGGAAGCTTCTGTAGGTCCTCTGAACAGCCACATACTCAACCCACCAGTGCTGGAGCACTTGGATATCTGCAGCACAAAGAGGCCATTGATGGAAGCCTTGACCAACCGACCTTGCCAAGGAGATGTCTGCCTCCTCATCCCACCTCCACCGTCTGACAACAGAGAAGAGGAAGAGCTTGGGTGGTCTTATCATTTGTCATGCAAGCCAGGGCAAATCTGAGATGGAAGGGAGTTGCTATTAATAACTACAATAGAACAACAGGTACAAACCGGAGCTAGCCCTGGACATCTGAGATGTATGATCACCTTGGTGGGGGGCAGTGGGTGTATAAAGAGCAACACTGGCGTCCTTCCATCTCTTCCCATCCTCACTACAACTGCATCTACTCGACCATAAATAGGCCCATCTATCCTGGGGGGAGAGGAGAGGAAAGGATTCAAAGCAAGTCTGAGACTAAAGTTTAAAAGCGAATAAGTGTTGGAATGAGATTTCTCTAATGACAAAAGTGGCTGAAATTGATAGGATCTGTCCAAGATGTCATTAAGGGAGCTGCCACCCTTAATGTGTGATTTTCAACATAACACAGTTGCAGAACTAGAAAAAAAAATAAATCATTTTTAGGTTTATACCAAGAAGTGGAGACTTCAGTAAATTGGTTTCAAATACATGGCAAAGCACAAAAACCCTTACTGGCCAAGCGGGCCAGTAAATATAGCCTAAAGGAATAGCAAATGCACACTGACAAATATAAGGACATCCATTTAATGAAAAGCAAACAGCAGCATGTGAAAACATATTTCCTTAAAAATGAGCAAGACAGCATGGAGGTTCCTTATGAAACTAAAAATAGAGCTACCATATGATCCAGCAATCCCACTCCTGGGCATACATTTGGAGAAAAACAGGGTTTGAAAGGATACATGCACCCCAATGTTCATTGCAGCACTGTTTACAATAGCCAAGACACGGATGCAACCTAAATGCCCATCGACAAAGGAATGAATAAAGAAGATGTGGTACATATATACAATGGAATATTACTCAGCCATTAAAAAGAATGAAATAATGCCATTTGCAACAACATGGATGGACCTAGAGATTATCATACTAAGTGAAGTAAGTCAGACAGAGAAAGACAAATATCATATGACATCATTTATATGCAGAATCTAAAAAAAATGATACAAATAAACTTATTTACAAAACAGAAACAGACTCACAGAGAATGAACTTATCGTTACCAGGGGGGAGGGCTGGGGGGGAGGGATAGCCTGGGAGTTTGGGATTGACGTGTACACACTGCTATATTTGAAATAGGTAACCAACAAGAACCTACTGTATAGCACAGGGAATGCTGCTCAATATTCTATAATAACCTAAATGGGAAAAGAATTTGGAAAAGAATATATACACATGTATATATAACTGAATCACTTTGCTGTACACCTGAAACTAACACAACATTGCTAATCGACTATGCTCCAATATAAAATAAAATTTTTTAAAATATCTATCCTGTTAGCAACTTTCAAATATATACATTAAAAAAGAAGAATATACTGATAGATACAAAAAAAAACAATTAAGCAAGACATAAACATGCAAAACACCCAGTAAAAGTGCACAGGCCAGCAAATGGGGTTCAAAATCTATCCCTGTCCGTTTCTCACTGGGGGATCTTACATGAGTTTCCATTTCCACATCTGTAAAAAGACAATCATAAAATTGTCTCAGAGAGTAGTGAATTTATATAAGAGAACTGACGACAAGGGCTAGTTGTGTTGTGGTCAGCAAAGGCTGGTCTTCGGCTTGCCCCTCCTCTAGTTTCTCATAATAACACCCCGGCATTCTTTGGAGAGAGAATGAGATAATGTGCTTAAAAGTACCTAGCACAAGCCTTAGCACAATAAATATTCCCTTCCTACTGACCTAGATTACTGAGCCACCATGCAGCTGGACTCTTGACAGTACCCAAATTTTGTGTTCTTCCATGCCCATTCTGCGTGCTCCTACATGGTCTAAGATCTTTGAACCAATCTCGTGAATGTGTGTGTGGACTTTGGGGCATAGGGAGGAGAAAGTTGCAGGTCCTCAGAAATGACTCCTCCTCCATGTTCACCCCTGCCCTCACCCCAGAAAACAGGTGTAAAGGATCTAGGCTCGGGCATGGAAAGGATCAGCCCTTATAGGGTTCAAGGAAAAGGAAATTAATACATTCTTTCTTCTTCCAACAAAACCACAGACACAGGCAACACTGGCTCAAAATAGAGTCAGTTTTAGTGTATAAATGTAAAATAAGATCAAGCAAACAAAGATACACCATTCAACCCGAGAACTGTGTGGCAAAGTGGAAAATCTACCATCTTGGTATTGAATATGGGTGTGGGAGTTTATGGAGGAGTGGTACATAAATGAGTCTGAACTCTTTGCTTGCATCCACGTGGGCATCCTTTGGACATTCCCCAGTAGAATCCATTTGATATTGAGCAGCGACCATGCATCCAGTTTTCCACTAACATGTGCCAGACCCTGTAAGATGTTTCACATACTATAGCACATTCCAGTATATACATGGCTCTGTAGGGCAGAAGAGAGGAAATGGTTGATTCTATCCAGGTAGGACTCAAAGCAGAAGCAATTCCTAAAAGAAAGACCCTGAGCTATTATAAAATTAAAAGGTGACAAAGCTTGGATTCATTTCTAAATGTTTTATGAGAAAAATGATACTGCCCAAATCACATGTTCAGTCTCGTTTTAAAGGTGTCATGGGTATTACCTGGTTAAGGTATAGTACTGTAGTGAACGTTCAGTGACCCAGACTGGGTGATCTCATTTGCCTCTGCATGTATTTGTGCATCTATGGTGGGAGTGGGGAATAGTGATAAGTCATTACAAGATGCTCTAGGGAACCCCAGCTGGGCCTTCAGTAATTCTCATTCTGATGATGATACCACCCACTGGGAAGGTTTATCAAAGTGTGAGGGTCTTTTTGTCATCAAAACTAAAACCGGGCATTTGAACTGACATTTAGTAGGCCGGGGCCAAGGAGGTTAAAGTCATATGACGCACAGATCTATCCCAAAGTAGAGAAGGTTAAGGGAGAAAAAGAAGACTTCTTAAGTATTTGCTTAAATACCAATAATATGCCAGATGCTACAGTAGGATGTATATACATATATAAATTAGTATAATCTAATTTAATCTTTAAAATTTTTTCTTTAATTTTTTAAAATTGAAGTATAGTTGATTTACAGTATTGGGTTAGTTTCAGGTATACAGCAAAGTAATTTAGTGATATATGTATTTTTTTTTTCAGATTATTTCCATTATAGGTTATTACAAGATACTGAATACAGCTCTCTGTGCTGTACAGTAAATCCCTGTTGCTTATCTATTTTATGTATAGTAGTTTGCAACTATTAATTTAATCTCTAAAACAACCTATGAACTCTTCCATCAAATATATCAATCTCTCCCCTACCAAGATATTTTTCTGAGTCTTAATCAGTTTCCATCACCAGACCCTTTCCAATGGACCAGGCATGTCTCTCAAATTGGTGCCTGAAATTGACTATGAAAGGATTTCACAACCCATTGATATATATTTTTTAAGTATGTAAGGGGAATCATCTGCTCTCACCACCATTTCATACAAAAAGAAACACCGAAACATCAGACAAGGAAGGAGAACATAATCTCAGAATAAAAGATGGTCGGTATTGAATGCGTTTAGTTGTCAAAAGCTCACTGGGCCATCCCAGTTTTTCTCACTCCACCACAGAGCACTGACAACCTCATCAAGGTCCATGTCCCAGCTCTGGATCAATATTCTGAGACCGCTGACCTAAATATCTTGGGCAATTTGATCTTGGCAAGACCACTTCTTAAAGGGTGGGGCAAAAAGTCAGACTAATTCATGGTTCAGGGAAAACAGAAAGGCCCCAAACCAGTGACCCTGAGCAAAAGAAAGGGAGCTGGGGGGGAAGGCCAAAAAAGAAAGAGCAAGTAGCCATCTTTGGAAAAAGGGGTATCCAGGGTTTCCTAGAGCATTCCTCTGCTTTTTAATAGGATTATTAGAATCAGAAACTATGCTCTGGAAAATTCACACCTTAGGAGTACTGTTTTCTTCTTTCTACGCTTCGTCAAAAGCTTAAAAGCTTTTCTCTGATTCACTGTCTTTTATGATTTCCGTTGGTCTTTCCTTCTTTCTTTCAGCCCCTTTGTTGCTCTTTCCTCTCCCCAACCCCCACCATGATAGCAACGTTTTCTTGGCAATTTTGTAATCGTCTTCTGACTCCCAGTAGCTCCTTTCGACTAGCTCTACAGTTTAGTAAAAACAGGCAGGCAAGGCTACCAGCAGAAGAGGTAGAATATATCAGCAGCAAAATGGAAGATCCATGGACTTTGCAGAAGGTAGGCACAGCCTGGTTTTGAATCTCAGCTAAGAGTCCTTCTTGGCAGCATTATTTAACCTCTTTGAGATTCAGCTTCCTTACCTGCAAGATGTGTTTAGCACTACCTAACCCACTGGGATGAAGATTAAATAAGTGTATGGAAATTAAGCAGAAGTCCCTTTCAAGAAATGCCGGTTTGTTCTTCATCTCCCTTTTTCCCCTCTTCTGGATTTTTCAGAAATGTTCTGCAGTTGCCTGTTTTGTAGGTCTTTCTTGGTCTTTTAATTTACTCATTTCCTGTCATATAGGCTCACTGTGACAGAATTTAAGCAGACTACAGCCAAGAGATTCACCCACTGGCTTGCATAAATAATTTTCAAGCACAGCTAACAGCTCACAACTTGCTTCTTCTTGAATTTCAGATATTCCCCCAGACAAAGAGCGCTCAGCTTCACCCCAGCAGCCTACATGACCAATTATCAAGGGCTCATCCAACTGAAAGAAAGACTGAAGAGGATTCAGTATGATTTTATCTGGATTGATGTGATTTTGGGGGTTTGGGGGGTGCTTTTGTTTGTTTGATATTGGATAAAAGCTCATTTAAAAGAAGTACCCATTTCAACATAAGAACTAATTCTTTTCTTTCTGCCTGTATTTCCCCTAATGAGAAGCAGTAAATCAATACACAGTTCTTACATAGAGGCAGTAAATCTTGGCAGTTAGCCAGTCAGTGTGGGTTTAAATTCCAGCTCTGCCACTTACTATGTGACTGTACAAATGATTCAATTGCTCTGTGCCTCAGTTTCCTCACCTGTATAATAGGGTAATAGTATTTACCTTATGGAGTCACTATGAGAAATCAAAAGTCAAAGTGAAGTGTTTAGGACAATGTCAGGTACATGGTAGGTAGTCAGAGATTACCACTATTATTAAGTAGTAGCTTTTCAGCAATAACTAGTGAGTACCTACTAAGTGTTAGGTGCAGTCCTACAGCTATGAAAGGTTAAAAAAGGATCCCCAGCTCTTCTTTGCTTTCAGGAATCTCATAAATAGGGAATAAGGGAACTGGTGAAGATTGTTTTGTAGCTTATAAAGCACTTCCCAGAGGCAGGTGGTATAATTATTATTATCCTCCTTATTGTGCACATAAATAATAGATGGTTTAACATTAAGTGTCTTGCCCAATGTCACTTAACTAGAGAACATCAAACCAACAGTGTTTCAGGGATTTTGGACTCTAGATATCCATGCTCTCAATATTTCACCTCCAACACATTGTGACTCACAAAATGTGTCAGAGGGTGTTTCACCTTCCTTATTCTTTTTAAGAATTTATTTGGTGCCTAACAATTCAAGTGAAGCCATAGCAGTTAGGCAGAGAATTCTTTATCCCCAGTTATGTGGGCACCAGGAGCCCAGGGCATCTTCCCACCTCAGGGAGGAGAACCTGGAATCGTGGGCCCTGCCTTGTCTGGACCACTGTCAAAAGTCTTCCTTGCCCACACTGAGTCTAGAACTACAATCCACACTCTAAAAGAGCACTAAAAGCTTTGGATCCATACTGAGAATGAATAATTGAGTCTTTCAATGATTTCTGTCTATGGGAACAAATTTATTTATTGATGTTAACATAAGAAAACACCATTGGTAAAGGAGACACAGTTCATGTGCCACTGCTTCTGGAATCTCCAGCAAATGCTTTTGCCACCATAACAACTCCAGCATCGAGCACAGCACATGGCACATAGTAGGTGCTCAATAAAAAGTTCTTGGATGAATAATGACTATATTGTATACAAAATGTTGAAAAGGCTTTAAAGTCTGCTTTAGGCTTTTATTAAAATGAGAAACCTGGTTGGCTTTTAAGAATATTTTGTAGAATTGCAATGGCTAATCCTGAGTGTCTTTCCTTTCCTTCTTTGACTGTGAAGAAGCAGCATGGCACAACTGAAAGGGCACTGGACTAGGTGTGGGAAGCCTGGGTTTCCTTTCAAGCCTTATAATGGAATTTATTTTGTGACATAGAATGAAACACATTAAGACCTCCTCTCCAGATCTTGGTTTTCGATTCCATCAAGTGCAAAAGCTAGACTGCGTTACTTCAACTCTCACTGTCTGTGCATTCAAATATAACTTTTATATTTGTATAACCTGAAAATACAGGATGAAAAATATCTGATGAAAGTAAAAAATAGACAAACATTGTCCTGTGTGCACCTCTACCCCCTTTAAGACAACTTCCTCTCTGGAGCTTGCCCTGCCCTGCCTGAGGTCTTTGCCCTCAGAATAGGTTTTCGTTTTATCAACTACTGCATAACAAATTACCCCTAAGCTTAGACGCTTCAAACAACAAACACTTAGTCTCATAGTGCCTGTGAGGCAAGAATCTGGACACAACTTAGCTGAGTGCCTCTGGTTCAAGGTCTCTCATGAGTTTGTAATCAAGCTGTTGTCTAGGGCTCCAGTTACATCAGGCTCAACTGAGGCTGAAGGATCTGCCTCCAAACTCACTTATGTGACCGTGGCCAGGCTGTGGTTTCTTGCTATGTGGGCCTCTCCATAGGCTATCTGAGGGTCCTCATGACATGGCAGCTGGTGGTCTGAGAGGGGAGAGCCATAGGCTGCCCAAGGCAGAAGCCAAGGTCTTTTTAGAACTATTCTTGAGAATGACATTCCATCACTTCTGTCATATTCTTGTGTTGGAACCAAGTCAGCAAATCCAACTCACACACAAGGGTGTGAGTACCAGGAGGGACCATTGGGCCCATCTTAGAGACTGCCCACCACAGCTATCACTTACACACTCATATGAACTTCAGATGTTAGTGGTAGTCAGGGCGTCTTAGTCCATTCAGGCTGCTGTGAGAAAATACCACAGGCTGGGTAGCTTATGAACAACAGAGATTTATTTCTCATAATTTTGGAGGCGGGACGTCTAAGATCAGGGTTGGCAGCATGGTTGGGTAAGGCCTACTTCTGGGTTGCAGACTTGTCATTGTATCCTTACTTGGTAGAAAGGCAAGGAAGTTATCTCAGGCCTCTTTATGAAGGCATTAGTCTCATTCATTAATCACCTCTCAAAAGACTCCACATACTAATACCATCGTATTGGCCTTTAAGATTTCAATATATATAGGGCTTCCCTGGTGGCACAGTGGTTGAGAGTCCGCCTGCCGATGCAGGGGACACGGGTTCGTGCCCCGGTCCGGGAAGGTCCCACATGCCGCAGAGCGGCTGGGCCCGTGAGCCATGGCCGCTGAGCCTGCGTGTCCGGAGCCTGTGCTCTGCAACGGGAGAGGCCACAACAGTGAGAGGCCCGTGTACAGCAAAAAAAAAAAAAAAAAAAAAAAAGATTTCAATATATGAATTTGGGGGGAATACAACCATTCAGATAAGAGCCCAGGGGGTATTCATTTTCATTGTGGGATACCAGCCTCTGTCCACTCTACGAGGAATTTCATACGTGCTTGATGCAGGGCAGAAGTTAAGTGGTGAGGTAGGGAATACCATGGGGAGGAAAAGTATATAGCTCCCATTAAAAGGGAAATCATAGCCATATTTATTGTGTCCATTTATATATGGTGTCCAAGCATAGACTAAGCATTATACGGTGGACACACAGCAGATAGGGTTATATCAAATGTATTCACCTACCCCAAGGAACAATATTTGCTCTTGGCTTTGTCCCCCAGACCTCCACCACCCCACAAAGAGAATTAACTGAAAAAAATTTCTCAACCTACTTGAAAACCAGAGGCAGAATACTATAGTGATTGGAAAATCCAGATCTCTTGCACCTTCCTAGTTGTGAGTGTGCCATTTAAATTCTCGAAATCTAAGTTTCCTCGTCTGAAAAAAATGATGTTATCACCCAACCTAAGTATCTCACAGATGTATGATGAAGAGTTATTCCTGAGAAAGTGCTTTAAATATTAAAGCACCATCCAAACAGAAGAAGGTATTATGATTATGCAATTTTCTTGGGCACAGTGACGGAACCAACCCTTGACCTCTCCCCATTTTTCAGCAGATGTGTGCAAACCTCCACTGGTCATTAGACATTTGCAGAAAACATGTTATTATTATCGAAAAGTGTGAGCCTATCGGTCAACAATGCTCCACTAGTCAAAACTGCCTGAACTGTGCTATGGTGACAAATAACCCCCAAATCTGCGTGGTGTAAAACCACAAAGCATTACTTCTTGCTCATACTCTTATGTCTATCCCAGGTTGACTGACGCTCTGCTCTGTGTCATATCAATTTGATGGGTCTTGGGCTAATGCAGCAGCCACTGGTCCATGCAGCAGGAAGGGGGAAGGACAGCAACTCACACACTGGCTCTTAAGTGGCCCAGTTGTGACACACACCATTCTCTCTCACTGCATTGTTCAAAGAAAGTCCTATGATGGCCAAGACTAACTTCAGAGGGTAGAGGGGCCATCCTCCCATGTACCCAGGAAGAGAGCAGCATTGTGGGAATCAGGAGGCAACACTGCCTTATGAGAAGATAAAGGTTTGTATTTCCAAGCTCCAGGGGACAATCAACCTGTGATGGAGTTCTAATTTGTAGGCAAAGCCTCTTATTTATGAATCATTTAAGATGATTTTTTCTGCAAAATGACTGATTACACCAAATTATTTTTTATTCTAAAAAATGCAGTGTTTATTAGGAAACCTTATCAACACTTCCTGCAGTGTGTCTCTAGGTCATCTTTTCACAGAGAGGAGTCTGAAGTGGCTCTGTGTGTGCCTGTGTGCGTGCATGTGTGAGCATGTTCTCGGGACGCTGGGAAATGGAAAGGCATGACTGCCTTAAGGTCAAGTTTAGTCGATGCTTATAAATTTCTATTTGCAAGGTTAATGACTTCGCCCCTTCTAATTTAGTGGCACTGAAACTTGTTAAAAACTTGTTAGTTCGGTTGCATCTGTTTTAGATAGCCCTTCAAATAACAGGCTACTCGCATTCCCCAACCAAGCCTCCTCTCCCTGGGATTCCTAGCACCATGCTCATCCGAAAGCACAATGAACCGAGCCTTCATTAGTTCTGGCCTCTCGTCCCAGCTCTTCCATTAACTAACGCTATAGCTTTGGGAAAGTTGCTTTACCTCTCCAGGCCTTATCTCTAACATGAGGGAGTTGGCTGGGAGAATTCCTTCCAGCTAAAAGTGCTTATGGTTCTAAGTAAGGCTGTGAAGCCAGAGAGAGAGTACACGTGTTTCTTCCTCTTTCCTGAGTTTATCAGCAACGGAAGAGGCTATCTCAGCAAAAGCATAGCCTCCCAGCAGACAGCAGAACGCCTTTGAAGCTCATTCACAGTTCAGTACCTCTCAATCTGTTATTTCCTCAGATCCCTCCTTGTAAGCCTTGGGGTTTCTAACTCCAGTTTTGAGAGGTTTTGTGGTGGTGGCGAGGTTGCTGATTCGAACCACAGGTTAAGGTTTTAACCACAGGTTAAAGCCATGAGTTTTGTTTCCTCTTTCATATATTTTATGGCCACACATGTAATAACTGATGGATTCAAAACATCTTGGAGCACAAGTCTAAGAGAATAGGGTCATATCCGTTTGTATGGTTTTGTTGATATGAGGCCACTGAAGAAATGATTTTAGGAGAAGAAAAATGTCTCTTGGGTGCCCAACTATAAACAGTTTCCCAAAAAGTGGCTTCAGAGACAAGTTAATGTTTTACTAGGAAATGTCTTCAACACCTTGAAAATGGTTGATCTCAGATTCACAGTCTTTCCTGAAGTTTCTAAGTTTCAATGAATAATTTGGAAAGTCTAAATATTTTGGTGTCACGTACGTTTCAATCCAAATCCTAGTGACTAACCTCAAGCAAGTTACATTAATTCTCTGAACCTCAATTTCTTCATCAACAAGATGGAAAGGATGCTTATCTAACGTATTATTATTAATATAAGTAAAGCTCAGAGTATAGAGACTATATACGACAGATGACCAACATCTTCGTTCATGCAAAATTATCGGGATAAGATTTGGATGGAATGAGGTTTGCAGTGTTATACATGTCAGCCTATTCCAAGCTTATATCAAAATATTAGGTCAGACATGTAAAGAGTGGGAGGAAAAAGGATAAACTGATTTTGGCAAATCTCTCTCATGAGTAAAGACAACCTTATATTTGGGTTTTGTCACAATCTAACTGGAGTGCTTTGAGCTTCCTTTCTATTGATCACTGTGTTAGTAATATTCATCCCTGTTTTACTGTACTCTCTGACTTTATTGGTTTCATAGTATACACAGAGCCATTGCGCGTGACTAGACTTGGGAGGAAATAGATGTAAGGCATCTATTTTCCTATATACCTCAATCTTAGGCGGGCCACCATGAAAAATAATGCATACATAACTCTTTTTATAAATTTTATAAACAACTTGAGCAATTTATTCTCAAGGATCAAACATTTCATCATCATCCAAGTAACTCCTCTAAGAAATGCCCTGCTAGTCACCTATTATATATGAATTGGGCCGTAAATCATCTTGTACTATCAATATTTTCAAATAGAAATCCTGAGAAGACATTGAACAAAGTAAAATTTTGCCCTAGCAAAGTTCTATCTATACTTCTACTTAGGATCTAAACAATATTCTTTCTTAATCTCCACTGGTCAAGTTTATAATTCAATCTTTATTCCATATCTTCAGTTTGTTCTGTAAATATCTTTATAACTTCCTCCACCATTTTCGGAGGAAAAGAACCAACGCTACTCAACTCTTGAGTTTCATGTCTTTTTGAAAAGCTCAACTCAGGGCTCTGTTTCCAGGTATCTGCTCATTTCCATCCATTGAGATTTCTTATTTTTATCCCTCTTGCTTGTATTCTTTTGCTCCTCTCGACAAATACAGCTTGGTTTTCTCAAGCCCCAACCAAAGCACTACAGAATCTTAGTGCTGAAAGATTTTCTTTAATCTTTCTATATGTGAGGAAGACAACACCTTGAGAAGTTACCTGTTTGTTATTTCTAGCTCCCTATTCTTTTTCATACGAACCAAGCTTGACCTCTCTTCTTTCTGGCAAGATAGGAAAAAAATTAAAAACTACTTGCTTTAACTTGAGCTTATAATTTTGATTCTGTGAATTATTTCCTCATTCATGACATTTGGGTATTTTGGTTAATGAGCAGTATGGAGGGAAATCGAGGGAAATAAGATTCATGGTATCTAATTCTTCTGCAAGTTCAAAATCTATGGTTAATATAGAGTGTAGTCATTTAATCTATCTAACGGGAAGGGGAGTTGTCTGACAGACTTCTTTCTTTTTGTCCATGTGCCACCTTACAGTTGTGGTCTTATGGTAACATGGCTGGTACAATTAGAAACCAAAATTAGAAACCAAGCAACCACAAGAGGAAAAGACTCGGGAACAACTCTAGGCCCTGACCCAGAATTTCCAGCCAAGGACACTGCAGGAGCTCATGCTTTGCTCACACACGGGCTCCAGTCCGTGGCGCTCTGAACAGAGGGCAATCTTCACATACCTCACATGCATACCTGAAAACCTTCATGCTCATTTAACTGAGATTTTTCAACAAATCTCAGAGCAAAAGGAAACTAGGTAACCAGCTACTTAACTAAGGGCCATAACTCAACTCATCTTCAGGTGTTATCAGCAGTTTTGCTGCCATGATACACCATCTGAGAAATACCCAAGTGTTTTTCATCAGAACCACTGATATGAGCTTCCCGGACATTGAGCTACGGGCTTTATTGTTATTTTAAAGAAAAATTATTGTCAAACACATGAATTTTTAAACATCTGTTTTCATTCTGAATTCCTCTTTCCCAAAGAAGTTTCATCAGTGAGAATTACCATCAAAGACTCAGGAATTTGAAAATATTCACTAACTCATACACAAAAATTAAACAAGTTGTCAAAGTCATGGATTTGGGAGTGAAGGGGAAGAGATTACAAACCATTTGTACGTGGTGATATGGCCTCAGGAGCACCAAAGATAAAAAGGACCAGTTGGATTTTTCTCTTTCTATCCAATTGTGTAGTGACATAAGGATAAATTCCAAGATTCACCACCAGTTTAAAATTATTTCATTATGGCTCTCGGGTTGTCTGAGATATACATCATATGTTCATCCCCCAGAGAGCCACAGTGGATTGGAGGAATACTTCAGAACACTGCAGTCCAGAACTCCAGCCCCTTACCCACCAATGACACTCAGCTGGGTCAATAATACTTGCTTTTTAAAAAAATACAGGGATATGATATTACTCCTTTATTAAAACAGCCTTTTGAGCTGGTCTGTTTATGTGAATTTTAGAAAAACATTGTGTTGGTGAATTATGTTACGATTAGTGAAATTTCAGGAAGGAAAGCGCTCAGGACGCGTATTTTATGGCCATGTCACCCGAAATATTATTGCTAGTGTCTGGTTTATCAACAATCTGCTAGAGGGATGATGTTCTTCTTCTGTATTTTTAGAAGAGCAGGAGGAAGACTTGAGTAGTTATGATGTGGTCAGAGACTGATTTATATTTTTATTATATTGCTTCCCATAGCATTCAAATAATTCTGAGCAAAAAAGGGAAAAGGGGTAATTGTAACAGTACAAACTTGCTGTAAGACATAGAGTGTTCTCTTTACACTGTTTCTCAGTGTGAAGTTCTGCGTGATGTTTAATACTGTGGCTGGACTTTCAAGTCTGCTGAAATCACAATTCTCACATAATTACACAAGGCACATCCTGTGGATCTGCAACCACAAACTAATGGCATAGAACCGAAGAAAAGATACCTGGGGCATGCAAGCGTGTGAAATCCTTGTGTTTTTTTCCATCATAGCCAATAAGCAAATTAAATACCATCCTGACACCCGTGGTTTTGACTCAAATACAAGTACCTGTGGGTTCAAAGAATGCCACTGAAGTCCAGCTCGGGCCTGTTACTGACCATGTGTGTCTCGGATGATGTGTTTTAGGCATAGGGCTCCATGACCAGGGACAAGTTTAACTCAAACTACGCTGTGGTTTGGAAGAGCGTGCCTGCCAGGATCCTAATGCACTTATACCAGCCAGGGCTGGGTCAAGAGAGTGTCATTTGGTCCAAGGATAGGAGGCAAAGGCTATTTTAAGAACAATATGGTTTGGGGGGATCTCTGTGAAGTTTATGAGTCGTCAGAGAGGAGAACATAAAATTTGCTCTACGCATGTAATTAAAATACAGGGTAACTGAACTCAAATGTAAGTCAGAGGAGAGCAGAGTGGAGCCAGGGGATCATAATAAGCGTCCTGGTTGAAGTGAAAAGCAATTTGTGGTGGGGCTTTCAAATTCCTACTTTAGTGGACCGATTTGGAAAGCTCACAGAGAGTCTTCCTGGCTGGGTAGGTTTACTTTCAGAGGCCTTTCATTTCCAAAAAAAAAAAAAGTCTCTAAAAATAGCAGTGGGGTTTGGTTTTGTTTTTTTCTGCAGGACAAATCACACAGTTTTATAAATGAATCCCTGTTTCTTGGGAGCAAACGGCTAAGTTGAACAGTAATCAGCATTCCTCTCCTCCGTCCATGATGGGGTGGGGGAGGGGACTAGGCCACAAACCCCATCTTCTCCCACACTTCCACCAGGCCGATCAAATTCCAAAGCATATTCTAAATGGAGATTTATGAAAAGGAGACAATGGAATGGGGGGGAGGAGACTTTACCTCCAAAAAAAAAAAACACATGTTACTAACTCTCCTGGACTTTCCTGTTCTGTGGACCGATCATCTGCTTGATGGATGGCATTATTCACTTGGTCGCAGAAGAGTGCGGTGTCAGGAACCACCCATCCTCCTGTGCAGAAGGGGCCATAGGGATGGCTCCATTGTTAACCATGCTACCTGTTACCGCAAACTGGTGGGCCTCCTACACGAGCAAGACGTGGTGCCACATAGAAGAATTAGACTGTTACTTCTATTCAGCCCTATAAAACAGACCCCTCACAGCCAAAGACCAAATTTATAAAGTGGTTGGGCATGGGCAAGATAGAAGGTTACAAACAGATTAGGGAAGAACAAAGGATCCTCCACATGGTTTCGTATTATAAGTGATCTGTAAAAAGAAGAATTAAGCAAAAACTCCTAGACATGGGCCACTGCCTCCAGAATCTCAATGTCTAAACATTTTGGGGAGGATAGTTTCCCTTCTTTTAAGTGGACTATTAGCTTAAAGTATAAACTATACTGAAATGCAGAACATCCGAGTGGAAAGGGCCTTAGCCTTCATCTGGACTAATATCATCGTTCCCCCTCCTGGGAAAAAGCATCCAAAGATAAAGCACAGACAACTTTCAAAACTACAGACCAGGAGGACCTTCAAGATGGCGGAGGACTAACACATGGAGATCACCTTCCTCCCCACAAATACATCAAAAATACATCTATGTGTGAAACAACTCCTACAGAACACCTACTGAATGCTGACAGAAGACCTCAGACCTCCCAAAAGGCAAGAAACTCCCCACGTACCTGGGTAGGGCAAAAGAAAAAACAGAGACAAAAGAATAGGGATGGGGCCTGCATCTCTGGGAGGGAGCTGTGAAGGAGGAAAGGTTTCCACACACTAGGAAGCCCCTTCACTGGTGGAGACTGCAGGTGGCGGAGGGGGAAAGCTTCAGAGCCACGGAGGAGAGCGCAGCAACAGGGGTGTGAAGGGCAAAACGAAGAGATTCCCACACAGAGGATCGGTGCCGACCAGCACTCACCAGCCTGAGAGGCTTGTCTGCCCACCCGCCGGGACAGGCGGGCCTGGGAACTGAGGCTCAGGCTTCGGAGGTCCGATCCCAGGGAGAGGACTGGGGTTGGCTGCATGAACACAGCCTGAAGGGGCTAGTGCACCACAGCTAGCCAGAAGGGAGTCTTGGAAAAACTCTGGACCAGCCTAAGTGGCAAGGGACCATTGTTTCGGGGTGCGTGAGGAGAGGAGATTCAGAGCACCACCTAAAAGAGCTCCAGAGATGGGTGTGAGCCACAGCTATCAGTGTGGACACAAGAGATGGGCATGAAATGCTAAGGCTGCTGCTGCAGCCACCAAGAAGCCTGTGTGCAAGCACAGGTCACTATCCACACCTCCCCTCCCGGGAGCCTATGCAGCCTGCCACTGCCAGAGTCCCATGATCCAGGGACAACTTCCCCTGGAGAACACATGGCATACCTCAGGATGTTGCAACGTCACAACAGCCTGCACCACCACAGGCTCGCCCCACATTCTGAACCCTTCCCTCCCCCTGGTCTGAGTGAGCTAGAGCCCACTAATCAACCTCTCCTTAACTCCCTCCTTTCTGGGTGAAGAAAAGATGCCAGACAGTGACCTACATGCAGAGGCAGGGCCAAATCCAAAGTTGAACCCCAGGAGCTGTGCGAACAAAGAAGAGAAAGGGAAAACTCTCCCAGCGGCCTCAGGAGCAGGGGATTAAATCTCCACAATTAACTTGATGCACCCTGCATCTGTGGAATACCTGAATAGACAATGAATCAGCCCAAAATTGAGGCGGTGGGCTTTGGGAGCAAGTGTAGACTTGGGGTTTGCTGGATGCAACTGACCAGTTTCTGATTTTCATGTTTATCTTAGTTTAATTTTTAGCGCTTGTTATCATTGGTGGATTTGTTTATTAGTTTCATTGCTCTCTTCTTTTTTTTAATTACTTTTTTTTTTTTTTGCGGTACGCGGGCCTCTCACTGTTGTGGCCTCTCCCGTTGCGCAGCACAGGCTCCGGACACACAGGCTCAGCGGCCATGGCTCACGGGTCCAGCTGCTCCACGGCATGTGGGATCCTCCCGGAACAGGGCATGAACCCGTGTCCCCTGCATCGGCAGGTGGACTCTCAACCACTGCGCCACCAGGGAAGCCCTTATTTTTTCATTTTAATAATATTTTTTATTTTAATAACTTTATTTAATTTTATTTTTTCTTTCTTTCTTTCTTTCTTTTTTCTCCCTTTTCTTCTGAGCTGTGTAACAGACATGGTCTTGGTGCTCCAGCCAGCTGTCAGGCCTGAGCCTCTGAGGTGGGAGAGTAGAGTTCAGGACAGGGGACCACCAGAGACCTCCCATCCCCATGTAATATCAATCGGTGAGAGCTCTCCCAGAGATCTCCATCTCAATGCTAAGGCCCAGCTCCATTCAACAACCAGCAAGCTCCAGTGCTGGATGCCCCATGCCAAAAAACTAGCAAAACAGGAACACAACCCCACCCATTAGCAGAGAGGGTGCCTAAAATCATATGAAGTTCACAGACACCCCAAAACACACCACCAGATGTGATCCTGGCCACCAGAAAGAAAAGGTCCAGCCTCATCCACCAGAACACAGGCACCAGTGCCCTCCACAAGGAAGCCTACACAACCCACTGAACCAACCTTACCCACTGGGGGCAGAGACCAAAAACAACAGGAACTACAAACATGCAGCCTGAAAAAAGGAGACCCCAAAAACAGTAACTTAAGCAAAATGAGAAGAAAGAGAAATACACAGTAGATGAAGGAGCAGGATAAAAACCCACCACTCCAAACAAATGAAGAGGCAGTCTACCCAAAAAAGAATTCAAAATAATGATAGGAAAGATAATCTAAAATCTTGGAAATAGGATGGAAAAAACACAAAAACTGTTTAATAAGGACCTAAAAGAGCTAAAGAGCAAACAAACAATGATGAACAACACAATAAATGAAATTCAAAATTCTCTAGAAGGAATCAATAGCAGAATAACTGAGGCAGAAGAACGGATAAGTGACCTGGAAAATAAAATAGTGGAAAAACCTACCAGAGAGCAGAACAAAGAAAAAAGAATAAAAAGAATTGAGGACAGTCTCAGAGGCTTCTGGGACAACATTAAACACACCAACATTCAAATTATATGGGTCCCAGAAGAAGAAGAGAAAAAGAAAGGGACTGAGAAAATATTTGAACAGATTATAGTTGTATAAAAAACTTCCCTAATATGGGGAAGGAAATAGTCAGGCAAGGCCAGGAAACACAGCGAGTCCCACACAGGATAAATCCAAGGGGAAACACACCAAAATACATATTAATCAACCTATCAAAAATCAACTATAAAGAAAAAATGTGGAAAACAGTAAGGGAAAAGCAACAAATAACATACAAGGGAATGCCCATAAAGTTAACAGCTGATCTTTCAGGAGAAATTCTGCAAACCAGAAGGGAGTGGCAGGACACATTTAAAGTGATGAAAGGGGAAAACCTGCAACCAAGATTACTCTACCCAGCAAGGATCTCATTCAGATTTGAATGAGAAGCAAAGAAGGAGAGAAGCAAAAGCTAAGAGAATTCAGCACCACCAAACCAGCTTTACAACAAATGCTAAAGGAACTCCTCTAAGCAGGAAACACAAGAGAAGGAAAAGACCCACAAAAACAAACCCAGAACAATTAAGATAATGGTAATAGGAACATACATATTGATAACTATCTTAAATGTAAATGGATTAAATGCTCCATCCAAAAGACATAGACTGAATGGATACAAAAACAAGACCCGTATATATACTATGTACAAGAGACCCACTTCAGACCTAGGGACACATAATGAGTGAAAGTGAGGGGATGGAAAAAGATATTCCATGAAAATGGAAATCAAAATAAACCTGGAGTAGCAATTCTCATATAAGACAAAATAGACTTCAAAATAAAGACTATTACAAGAGACAAAGAAGGACACTACATAATGTTCAAGGGATCAATCCAAGGAGATATGACAATTGTAAATATTTATGCACCCAACATAGGATCACCTCAATACATAAGGCAAATGCTAACAGCTATAAAAGAGGAAATCAACAGTAACACAATCAGAGTAGAGGATTTTAACACCCCACTTTCACCAATGTACGTATCAACCAAAATGAAAATACATAAGGAAACACAAGCCTTAAACGACACATTAAACAAGATGGATTTAATTGATATATAAAGGACATTCCATCCAAAAGCAACAGAATACACTTTCTTCTCAAGTGCTCATGGAACATTCTCCAGGGTAGATCATACCTTGGGTCAGAAATCACATCTTGGTAAATTTAAGAAAATTCAAACCATATCAAGTATCTTTTCCAGCCACAAGGCTATGAGACTAGATATCAATTAGAGGAAAAAAACTGCAAAAAATACAAACACATGAAGGCTAAACAATACGCTACTAAATAACCAAGAGACCACTGGAGAAATCAAAAAGGAAATCAAAAAACACCTAGAAACAAATGACAATGAAACACGATGTCCCAAAACCTATGGGAGGCAGCAAAAGCAGTTCTAAGAGGGAAGTTTAGAGCAATACAATCCTACCTCAAGAAACAAGAAACATCTCAAATAAACAACCTAAACTTACATTTAAAGCAATTAGAGAAAGAAAAACAAAAAAAACCCAAAGTTAGCAGAAGGAAAGAAATCATAAAAATCAGATCAGAAATAAATGAAAAGGAAATGAAGGAAACGATAGCAAAGATCAATAAAACTAAAACCTGGTTCTTTGAGAAGATAAAATTGATAAACAATTAGCCAGACTCATCAAGAAAAAAAAGGGAGAAGACTCAAATCAACAGAATTAGAAATGAAAAAGGAGAAGTAACAACTGACACTGCAGAAATACAAAGGATCATGAGAGATTACTACATGGAACTATATGCCAATAAAATGGAAAACCTGGAAGAAATGCACAAATTCTTAGAAAAGCACAACCTTCTGAGACTGAACCAGGAAGAATTAGAAAATATAAACAGACCAATCACAAGCAGTGAAATTGAAACTGTGATTATAAATCTTCCAACAAACAAAAGCCCAGGACCAGATGACTTCACAGGCGAACTCTATCAAACATTTAGAGAAGAGCTAACACCTATCCTTCTCAAACTCTTCCAAAATATAGCAGAGGGAGGAACACTCCCAAACTCATTCGAGGCCACCATCACCCTGGTACCAAAACCAGACAAAGATATACAAAAAGAGAAAACTACAGGCCAATATCACTGATGAACATAGATGTAAAATCCTCAGCGAAATACTAGCAAAGAGAATCCAACAGCACATTAAAAGGATCATACACCATGATCAAGTGGGGTTTATCTCAGGAATGCAAGGATTCTTCAATATATGCAGATCAATCAATGTGATAAGCCATATTAACAAATTGAAGGAGAAAAACCATATGATAATCTCAACAGATGCAGAAAAATATTTTGACAAAATTCAACACCCATTCATGATAAAAACTCTCCAGATGGTGGGCATAGAGGGAACCTACCTCAACATAATAAAGGCCATATATGACAAACCCACAGTCAACATCATTCTCGGTGGTGAAAAACTGAAACCATTTCCTCTAAGATCAGGAACAAGACAAGGTTGCCCATTCTCACCACTATTATTAAAAATAGTTTTGGCAGTTTTAGCCACAGCAATCCGAGAAGAAAAAGAAATAAAAGGAATCCAAATCAGAAAAGAAGAAGTTAAGCTCTCACTGCAGATGACACGATACTATACATAGAGAATCCTAAAGATGCTACCAGAGAACTACTAGAGCTAATCAATGAATCTGGTAAAGTAGCAGGATACAAAATTAATGCACAGAAATCTCTTTCATTCCTATACACTAATGATGAAAAATCTGAAAGAGAAATTAAGGGAACACTCCCATTTACCATCACAGCAAAAAGAATAAAATACCTAGGAATAAACCTACCTAAGGAGACAAAAGACCAGTATGCAGAAAACTATAAGACACTAATGAAAGAAATTAAAGATGATACAAACAGATGGAGAGACATACCACGTTCTTGGATTGGAAGAATCAACATTGTAAATATGACTATACTACCCAAAGCTATCTACAGATTCAATGCAATCCCTATCAAACTGCCAATGGCATTTTTAACAGAAGTAGAACAAAAAGTTTCACAATTTGTATGGAAACACAAAGGACCCCAAATAGCCAAAGCAATCTTGAGAAAGAGAAACGGAGCTGGAGGAATCAGGATCCCTGACTTCAGCCTATACTACAAAGCTACAGTAATCAAGACAGTATGGTACTGGCACAAAAACAGAAATATAGATCAATGGAACAGGATAGAAAGCCCAGAGATAAACCCATGCACAAATGGTCACCTTATCTTTGATAAAGGAGGCAAGAGTATACAATGGAGAAAAGACAGCCTCTTCAATAAGTGTTGCTAGGAAAACTGGACAGCTACATGTAAAAGAATGAAATTAGAACACTCCCTAACACCGTACACAGAAATAAACTCAAAATGGATTAAAGACCTAAATGTAAGGCCAGACACTATAAAACTCTTAGAGGAAAGCATAGGTAGAACACGCTATGACATAAATCACAGCAAGATCCTTTTTGACCCACCTCCTAGAGAAATGGAAATAAAAACAAAAATAAACAAATGGGACCTAATGAAACTTCAAAGCTTCTGCACAACAAAGGAAACCATAAAGAAGACAAAAAGAGAACCCTCAGAATGGGAGAAAATATTTACAAATGAAGCAACTGACAAAGGATTAATCTCCAAAATATATAAGCAGCTCATGCAGCTCAATATCAAAAAAACAAACAACTCAATCCAGAAATAGGCAGAGACCGAAACAGACAGTGCTCCGAAGAAGATATACAGATTGCCAACAAATACATGAAAGGATGCTCAACATAACTAATCATTAGAGAAATGCAAATCAAAACTACAATGAGGTATCACCTCACACCAGTCAGAATGGCCATCATCAAAAAATCTACAAACAATAAATGGTGGAGAGGGTGCTGGGAGGGAACTCTCCTACACTGTTGATGGGAATGTAAATTGATACAGCCACTATGGAGAACAGTACGGAGGTTCCTTAAAAACCTAAAAACAGAATTACCATAGGACCCAGCAATCCCACTACTGGGCATGTACCCTGAGAAAACCATAATTCAAAAAGAGTCATGTACCACATTGTTCATTGCAGCACTATTTACAATAGCCAGGACATGGAAGCAAAGCAACCTAAGTGTTCATTGACAGATGAATAGATAAAGAAGATGCAGCACATATATACAATGGAATATTACTCAGCCATAAAAAGAAATGAAATTGAGTTATTTTTAGTGAGGTGGATAGACCTAGAATCTGTCATACAGAGTGAAGTAAGTCAGGAACAGAAAAACAAATACCGTATGCTAACACATATATATGGAATCTAAAAAAAAAAAAAAGGGTTCTGAAGAACCTAGGGGCAGGACAGGAATAAAGACGCAGACACAGAGAACAGACTTAAGGACACGGGGAGGGGGAAGGGTAAGCTGGGATGAAGTGAGAGACTGGCATAGACATATATACACTACCACATGTAAAATAGCTAGTGAGAAGCAGTCGCATAGCACAGGGAGATCAGCTCGGTGCTTTGTGACCACCTAGAGGGGTGGGATAGGGAAGGTGGGAGGGAGACGCAAGAGGGAGAGGATATGGGGATATAAGTATACGTATAGCTGATTCACTTTGTTTTACAGCAGAAACTAACACAACAATGTAAAGCAATTATACTCCAATAAAGATGTTAAAAACAAAAAACGAAACTACAGACCAACCTCTGTTTTGGAAGCAGAGTAGCACGATTAAGAGAAGAGCACGGGTTCTGGATCAGATAGATCTGGTGTCAGATTCCAGCTCTGTCACGCCCTGGCTGTCACTTAACCTCTCAACCTCTCCATTTCTGTACCCGTCAGGTCAGGATAACAAGATCAAGGTCAGCAAAGGCTGCTCAGCCATAACTGTGGCACAAGCCCCTGCAAAGGCAGCATTAATGATGGGAAAAGTGGTTGAACTGGATGAGAAGAGTCAGGGAAAAATTAAATAAATATCTTTTAGTGGATTGGCAGAAAAAGAAAAAAAAACATAGAATATTCTGGTGCCGAAGTTTTTCCCAGAGCCCTGGGGTTTCTAAAGCCTGGTTTCCAAGACCAGAGCGGCAAAGAGAAGCTGGGAGGGTTGGATTCCAGGACCCCACACACACCCATTCCTACTTGCTCCTTCGACCAAAGAAGCTTTGTAACTTTCTCTGTGACATATTGGGCTTGTGAGCTACATCCCAATGGAGAAGATAAACAGATATCATCCTCCTACCCCCAACCAAAATGCTTGGGGAGGAAACAACACAGCACAGAACTGAAAAGGAAAAGCTGGGCAGCCTCAGGCAACCCACCTACCATCTCTGCACCTCACATCTCACATGAGAGGTTTGGACCAACAGCGCCTCGGGTCTCCTTTTGGAGCCTCATCTCTTTCTCTTTAATGCGTAGCCCCTCTCCTCCCCTCCCGCCCCATAAGGAGAATAGCACTTTCCTTTCCCTTCCTGATGGAGAGAAGCCATGCCATTCTCCCTCCTGGTGAAGCCAGCAGATTGAGACCCAAACTCCTTATCACTCACTCCTCTGGGCCAGGGTGAGGTTTATCCTTCCCATCTCTCCTTCCGCTGATGGCTGGGAAGAAGGAGGAGAGGAGGGAAGATTCTCTCTGTTTCTAACTTGCACTAGCCCCCCACATATTGTCCTGGAGAGGAGAAGTGGGGATGATTCAGCCCTCAGGGAGGCAAAGCGGCTTTGAGCCATCCTGAGGACGCTCGTCATCAAGAGCTGGCTGCCCGTGTTTATTGAACTCGGAGACTTGAATAATATTGTGCACTTTATCTTTATAGCCTCTTTTATGCTAACAGGCCTGGGGTAACAAAAAAGGGCAATGTACTGCAGTCAGCTAAAAGCTTTGCCATTTGATTGCTTCATAATTTTACCATTCATCTAATTTGGAGTGCACATTCGTGCCACAAACCTGTCTGTCACCCTTAACAAGCTCTTTGGTACAGACCGGAACATCCCCCATAATGTAAACAGCCTTCTCCTTCAGCAGAGAAAGAAAGCACACAACACGTTTTTAACACTCACAGATGTAATGGCTTTGGACACCCCCACCCATGGTATAGGGTTTCTCAGTTCCCAGGACTCTTCATCAACGGATAGCTTTTAAAACCTTTTCCCTATTCTTTCTTCAAAACGATTTCACGCACATTTTCTTAACACCTTCTGTGCACAAGCCGCCATAGCAGACGATGCCAGCGATGGGACACCTGTTAGATCTGGACTTTGCTTCTTGGAGAAAAAGCCAACGTCTTAAGGACTAAGACACACGTGGTTTAGCCTTTGGTTCTTCCACTCAGAAACTGTGTCACCCTGCCAAGTTAATCATCCTCTTCCATCTAAGTTTTCTCATTTGCAAAGTGGGGTGCAGATATTATTTGCTAAAATTGGTAGAGATCAAATAGGGTAATATATGTGTGTATGTGTATAAGCAAATTATACATGTATATAATATATAATCCCATCCCACGACTCCCCACTCCACTCCCCTTCCCCGCCACTCTTTACTTCATAAACATACAATCAAAGACACACCCCAAGGGAAAGAGAGAGTGAGGGAGATTAAGAGCGAGAGAGGGACTTCCCTGGTGGCGCAGTGGTTGGGAGTCCGCCTGCCGATGCAGGGGACGTGGGTTCGTGCCCCGGTCCGGGAGGATCCCACATGCCGCGGAGCGGCTGGGCCTGTGAGCCATGGCTGCTGAGCCTGCGCGTCCGGAGCCTGTGCTCCGCAAGGGGAGAGGCCACAACAGTGAGAGGCCCGCGTACCGCAAAAAAAAAAAAGAGTGAGAGAAAGAAGCCTTTACCATCAAGTACATGTGGATTTCATTTCAGTTCCTCAACTGCTTCCCTAAAGATCAAGACCCTTCTTCCATTAATGGAATTTCCTAATTTGCACTACGTGATAGCTAACAAAATTCAACAGGAGGAAGGATAGAGAGTAGATCATGCCACTTTTCCATCAATCTGTGTAAATTTTCAAATGTCTATAAGAATAGAAATTGTTTAAAATGAAGAAAATTCTCGAAAGAGATCTAGCAAGTCACATGGGAAAAATTGGGGGGATGTCAAATCAAAAATGACAATGCAAATTGTGTCTCAAAGTTAGCAACCAGCTTGATTGATTTATTTCATTGCTTTGACGAGGTTAACTATTGGTTTTGATATCATCAAAAAGCTCATGCTATATTGCAAATGCCATGCGAGTCATGGGACCTTTTCTTAATTATAGCCATCAAAAGTGGGTCAACAGGGAAGAACCTCCTTCTTGAATGAGTGAGTGAAAAAGTTGATAACAGATGACATTAAAAAACAGGGCCCTGGGACTTCCCTGGTGGTGCAGTGGTTAAGAATCCGTCTGCCATTGCAGGGGACATGGATTCGAGCCCTGGTCTGGGAAGATCCCACATTCCGCGGAACAAGTAAGCCCATGAGCCACAACTACTGAGCCCGCATGCCACAACTACTGAAGCCCACGCACCTGTAGCCCATGCACTGCAACAAAGAGAAGCCGCTGCAATGAGAAGCCTGCGCACCGCAACGAAGAGTAGCCTCTGTTCACTGCAACTAGAGAAAGCCCACGCGCAGCAACGAAGACCCAATACAGCCAAAAAATAACTTAATTAATTATTTAAAATATTTAACTTTAGAAAAGAAAAGCAGGGCCCTGAATAGCTTCTCTATTTTATGTAAATATTCAATGGTGACAAAATGATGAGTGAGATAATGAAATATGAGGTGGATAAATTACTGTAGGAGGGCAGAGAATGACTAAAGGGTAGTTTAAAAACTTGATGTGGTCTATGTCGTTGAGCCTGGAACTAGGTATTTTAGGGAAGCTAAGGTGCTAATAGAGGGCAAAGGGTTGTTTGCTTGGGTGTTTTGCTTTGTTCTGGTTTAGATCTGCTGGAGGCTACAATTATAAATCTCGTATCTGCCACTCCTACCAAACCAAGAGCTCCTGGAGATAGTGTCCCAGGGTCTAGAGACAGGCCTAGCTTATAGGAAGCATTTAATCATGATGATGACAGAGACTACAATGACAGCAGTAAGAAGAACAATAGCTAGTGCAACTGAAATAATAATAGTTAACATTTATTCAGCTCTTACTATGTTCCAGACACATTTCTAAAATTTATATGTATGTGTGTGTATATATATATTCATTTAATATTTATGAGATCCCTCAGTAAATATAATATTAGTTTTCTACCGTTTGCAGAATTAATTTAATGTCTTTTTGTTCTCGTTAATACCCAATTCCTTGTCAATCCACTCGTCCAATGCCAAGGGCCATGGCTGTCTAACTTGGATCATAGTGAGTCTGCTATGGCTAGAGAAAGGACCCTGGCAGAAAGAGGGCAAACCTGCCAGAGAGAAATGAGAAAGCCAACCTTTTCTGCCCTGAAGGTCATGAAGCCAAAATCTTAATTGGGGGTTATCCCTAAATAGAGGAATTGTGTGTAATTTTTATTTTTTTCTTATGTGCTTATTTATAAATGCCAAATACCAAACAGTGAATGTGTAAGACTTTTTAAATATGTAAAGAAAAACATTGAAGAACCATTTTTCAAAGAAAGAAATATGCTACAGTCTATGACATGAATTTGAATCAACAATAAAATATATGATGCCCAGACATATTACAACCAGTGTCACACACACACAAAAAAAGACAAGAAGTAATGTCATTACAAACACTGGCCAGGAATTCAGGACTTACTTGATTTTTCTGTCCAGCTTGAGCCCTGAATTCTCCGAGCCCTGAAAATAGTAATAAAAATGATTTTGGGAAAGAAAAAACCTCTCTAGGAGGGTTAAGGAAGCTGGGATGAAGGAAAAAAAGAGAGACAACTTATCAACTGAATTCAAGTATATGAAAATTGTCATAAAAATGACATGGGGGCTTCCCTGGTGGCGCAGTGGTTGAGAGTCCGCCTGCCGATGGGGACATGGGTTCATGCCCCGGTCTGGGAAGATCCCACATGCCGCAGAGCGGCTGGGCCCGTGAGCCATGGCCGCTGAGCCTGCGTGTCCAGAGCCTGTGCTCCGCAATGGGAGAGGCCACAACAGTGAGAGGCCCGCATACCGCAAAAAAAAAAAAAAAAAAAAAATGACATGGACCAGCTGTTCACCATCCCATTTAGGACAAAAGAAAACAAAGAAAGTCTCTCGTGGCAGTGAGAGTTTGGTGTACAACAAGAAGATCTTCTTGAAGATAAATGTGATAGACATGGAAAGTTCACAGCTCTCTATCGCTGGAAATACTTGAAGCTAATATACACAGGTGACTCTTCTGGGGTCTGCATGGAATAGTTTTGCATGGAGCCTGACAAGTTACAATCTTGCAATTCTAACCTTACTCTGATGGACTTAATCTATTGGCATTAGAGCTGGGATTCGACACCTTCATGTAGGGAGTGAGCAAAACAAAGTTTCTCCATGATGTGTTTAAGTGTTAACTCAGGTGCAACCACAGTAATATTCCATAGCTGAAACAGTTGACCAAAAGGTAGGCTCCTCCAAAATGTTCCCTCTGAAAGAAACTTGGTAACAGAAACTATTTTAGAATAATACTGGACCACCACTTGTGTCTTTTCTCTTGCTAAACTATATTAAAAACTGGAATTATAATTGGACATGGTAGAGTCATTCAACTGGAACCCATCAAACTGATGTTGCCAAAACCCTGATATGTTGGCTTCCTTTTGGGGGGTAGATTAAAAGAATATCCGTGTTCCTGCACAAATAAACTCAATACATCTAGATTCTTATATTTCCTATGTATGTAGTATTCATTTAATGACTACTCATTAAACATATCACAACAGGCCAAATATTTATGTGATACTTTACAATACTTAAAGAATGCTCCTATAGAAATCTTATCTGATCTTTACACCAACAATGCTAAACGGGGCCGGTATGTTATCATTTTAATGATTCTGAAATTAAGGTTCAGAAAAGTTAAGTGACTTGCTCATCTCCACTCGTCTAGTAAGCATCAAGGACTAAAACTGCTGGGAGTGTGTGGTTAATCTTTCAAGTCTTTTTTTATTTCACTTCACCATTCTATCCTGTCTCCATCCTTTAAGGGTTTACGGTATAGTTGGTGACATGCAGGTCAAAAATTTTTAAGTATTAATATCAAATAAATCCATAAGGCAATGCAAAAGTCACAGGAACCTATAGAATCGAATGGCTAAATAATGACATAAATCATAAGGGCTGTCAGAATTTAGAAAACAAAGAAGTCAAGACGGCTAGAGGAGTCCAGACTTGATGAAGGAAATAGACGTGATATCCTGAAATATGGATAAAGTTTTGTAGACTAAGCAATGAAGAAAAAAATGTTTCAGATAAAGGAAAGGGCAGAAGCACTGAGTGGGAACACCAGTGAGGGTTTCCGAGGACCGCAAAGAGATCTGCAGGAGTGCCAAGTTTACACAGTCAAAGGAATGTATGTTAGGATTGCAGAGAACTGTAAAGGGAGGTAGAATTAATATTGACTAAATGTCATTGTTCTAAGCACTTTATAAGCCTAATACTACTTATTTCTCATAGCCTAGAGGTGGTTATTATCCCTATTTTCCAGATGGGGAAGCTGAGATTTCAGCCATGTTAAGCGGTTTGTCCAAGATGTTTGGCTGCTTTGGTGAATTGCAAAAAAAAAAAAAAAAAAAATGGCCACAATTTCTGCTGCCTGGAAAGCATCCCCCTTTTCAATATGCCTTTACATCTCCTTCCGGAAAGAAGTGTAGTTGTTGGTGGGAATGTAAATTGGTGCAGCCACTGTAGAGAACAGTAAGGAAGTCCCTTAAAAAACTAAGAATTGAGTCGCCATATGATCCTGCAATCCCACTCCTGGGCATATATCCAGACAAAACTCTAATTCGAAAAGATACATGCACCCCAATGTTCATAGCAGCACTATTTACAATAGCCAAGACATGGATGCAACCTAAATGTGCATTGACAGATGAAAGGCTAAAGAAGTTGTGAAATATATATATATATATATTTTTTTTTTCTGACCATATGGCCATCCATAATAAAGGCTACATTTTCAGAACATCTTTGTAGACAGTTATGACCACAAGACTAAGTTCTGGTCATTAAATTAGAACAAACGTGTCGCATGGGAGCTTCTTTTGCCCCTCTTTTCCTTGCCCTTTCACACGACTTCCAACCTGCAGCACAGGCATGAATCTCACTCTCAGCTACCATCTTGGATCATGCAGACAAGGATCACACATTAGACTGAGTAGAACTGACAGATGCCTGCACCTCTGATGTCCCCGTGGTGCCACCACACCAACGCTCCTACCTTTGCATTATTTTTATGTCAGAAAAAGTGACATAAAATATTATCTTGATTAAGCTACCAGTATTTTGGAATTTTGTCACATACAAGTCAGCTGCTACACTAATACATTAGTGGAGGGAAGGAAGCATCAGAGGACCGTGGTGTCTGTCCAGGTAGAGGAGATGAAGATGGTGTCTGCAGATGAAAGAAGTTTTGAGCCTGGGTGATTAAGGACCCTACCGCATTTTCCCTCTTTTATCTATTCAGTTCCCACTACACAACCAACCCACACCAGTGAGCTTTTAAATTGTGGGAATTTGTGCAGCCAGTCTTCTCCCTGCACACTTTTTTCATTGAAGTATAGCTGATTTACATTGCTGTGTCAGTTTCAGGTGTACAGCAAAGTGATTCAGATATATGTATCTTTTTCAGAACGTTTTCCATTATAGGTTATTACAAGATACTGAATAGAGTTCCCTGTGTGATATAGTAAGTCCTTGTTGTTTATCTACTTTATATATAGTAGTGTGTGTCTGTTAATCCCAAACTCCTAATTTGAACCCCACAAGTACCAGGTCAGAAGAGTTGCCCATTCCCAAAGGCAGCAAGGTGAGAAAGGGTTCACAGTATGCATAGGATGGTCATAAGGGAAGGTTGGCAAGGTCAACATTAGTGCCTTTCTTACCTGAAATAGAGTTGTTCATATCCCAGAAACACTATAAATCTGTGCCATTTCATCAAAAAAAAAAAAAAGGGATGTCATACAGGATAGAAAGAAATGGTATTCAAGGTGCCAGGGACACATCAGTTGACACAATGGACAAAAACCTGCCTTCAAGGACCTTCCATCCTGGAAGGGAGAGGGCAACAAAGAATCATAAACATGACCGATAAAGTCAACGATATGCTATGTCAGTGATACCTCCTCTGTTAAAGAGGAAAAGAAGGGTAGGTAGAACCAGGAGTACCCTCAGCAGGGCTCGGGAGGGAAAAATATCCATTTGGCAAGATCCCATACTTTTCTAGAAGGCACATTAGCTGAAGTATATGGAACTCTCTGGGGAAGAAGTTTGTACACATCCACAAAAGATATGTGTTTACTTTCGATTAATTTGCAGGAATAATAATAAATGTATTCACTCTCTTTGTGTCAGTGAGGTCACCTGAGAGGTTGATCTAAGCATGGGTAAGACCCACATATTTCCCCATTTAGAAAAATAAGAAGCCCAATAGAATTAACATTACCAAAGATACTGCTTGATAATTAAAATCGTATAATAACTATAGTCATTTTAATATAGCTCACATTTTGAGCTCTTACTACGTGACAGGCACCGTGTTAATGGCTTAACAGAGATGAACTCTCAGAGAAGATTGTACCTGAGGTAGAGGGATGCCTGTGGAAGCCCTTTTTCAAGAACAGAATCAAAAATGTGTTCCTAATTGCCACAAAAGTGTGTGTGCAAGACTTCCCGTGTGTGAGTATATGTGTGTGTGTGTACCAGCCCTGTAAATACTGAGGCACGCTTGCCTTGGGCACCTAAAGAGTTTGGTAAATATTTAGATGTCAGATGGTTAAAATAGCATTAATTGAAACCTTTTTAAATATCCTTTGGGATGGGGGATGGATTATGGTATAAATTTATTGGCTGCTATTTAAATGAAAAAAATTACAATGCACCATAATGTTCATTCTAATCAAGTGATGCTTGAAGATTGAATTTCAGACTGTAAATGTGGTGCACACATTTGTCTCTGAATGAGATTTCGTGTCCCAGCTGTCGAAACGTTTGTGGGAATGGGAAAGTTTTGTGGACTAATAGATTCCTGTGGCGGGGCATAAGCTTAATGCAGCAAAAGATGTTTTCACTGAAAAGACAAATCATCTCATTTTTCATATATATACACAGTCATTCTGGGTACACTTATGCAAAACATTCTCCCAAGAAGGGTCTTTGACGGTGGAAAAGAGATATCTGGGAAAGAAAAGCAATTTCTCCTCCTGAAATACAGGGGGTAACTTAGAAAAGTAGAATTTTGGACAACTCTGAAGATACTAGCTGAGAGTATCAAATGTTTTCAAGAAATTATTCAATTATCATGAAATACTATTTGTATTTGTGGCACAAATAAGCGAGAATAGACAAATGAGGTTGTTAACCAGGTACTTACTTATTTCTTTCGAAATTATGCTGAGTTAACCCAACCACAAATCTTTGCAGCATAAATCTAAAGCAACCCCAAATTGTAAGTAACTTGTCCAAACGTCCATGAATTAGTTGTTGCTGGAATTAGGATTGGAGCCCAGGACATCTGATTTCAAAACCAGTGTGTTTGACCAGTGTCCTTACAAGGAGGACATATACACACAAGAGACGGAGGGAGGGAGGGAGGGAGGGAGGGAGGGAGGGAGAGAGGGGGAGAGAGAGAGAGAGAGAGAGAGAGAGAGAGAGAGAGAGAGAGGGAGAGAGGGAGAGAGGGAGAAAGAGAGGAAGGATACATACATACATATATACATAATGAAGTTGATTGATCAAATTACGTTTTTGTCCTTTAAACTTCTATGACTCCTGCAATAGATGATTTTTGGACTGTTGTTTAGACAGGCAGCCTCTGCTCTCTCTTCCTTTGATAACAGTACCCAGATTTTTCTCTTAGAAACAACCTTCTCCCAAATGAACTTCAGGCTGACTTCTCCTCCAGCTCCAAGAACATGATAGCTTCAGTCTTGGCCAAAGAACTGCATTCCCCCCAGCCACAGGGTTGGTTCATGGTCGTGCATGTGAACTAATCTAAGCCAGACCCGGTGAGACATTTTCTGGGGCTACTAGAAGAAAGACAGGTTCTCTTTCCACCTGGACATGAAATTGGAAGACGCTAATGCAGTCATCACACCAACACATGGAGTCTGACAAGGAAGCACGACTTAGGAAAAGCAGAGACAGTTCAAAGATAGAAATGCACCAGCTCCCGAGGAGTTTTGAGTCCCCGAATTCAGCCATGCCCACAGCCAGCCCCACCCCTACCCCACGTGTTATGTGAACCTGTACATGCCTTTCTAATGTAAGCCAATTTGGACTGTGTTTTCTATTGCCTCTTACAGCAAGAATCCCAAGGGATACAGTTCTCCTTTCCAGGGAAGACAGGAGAGGGACAGACAGATCTACTTAAATCAGCACAGTAGGACTCAGAATCTTAGCCAGGGGCAGAGGGCAGAATATGAGATTTCAGGGGTCGACAAGAAAGCTGTACTAAGTCATTCCTAAACCTCAGGTTCTCCACTGTATAGTGAGACAGGGCTCACCTCTCCCTCCAAGGTCTCCATCTTTATGTTCCTGGAGTTTCAATAAACAGTAGAGAGCTCAAATATCCTTACTGAGAAGTTAAGGAGCACGCTCAAGGGGCAAAAGCTTTGTTTGCTGTGCAGTACTTTTTTCCTTTTCTCCCTCTCTCCTCACACTCACACACACACACACACGCCCCACACACACATATCAACACACACATATCCATGCAACCTCCAGACCCCAGGATAAAGGAACATTGAGAGGAGACACCACACCCTTCCTGTTTTTCTCTTCTATCTCCAAGTTGTACATAGAAAAATATCCCAGCATCGTGATGGCTGTAACATAATCCAGGCTAAATGTGGAAATTGCAAAGCTAAGGCTGAAATAGACACCACGTCCTTAACTCAATCTCATTGAATCTCTTTAAAATAAAGTAAGAAAGGAAAGGACAAAGACAAATCATACTGGGGAGAATGGTCACCTAAGTAAACCACCAAGTCGGGTTGGTCTGTCTTTTGTCAGTGCGGGCACAGAATCTGCCGGCGCTGTCAATGTACTTTTGTGCAGAGTTATCACTGGCTACATAAACAAGGCATATCTTTTCATGGCAGCAATAATACACACACACACACACACACACACACACACACACTCACACATGAATGCTTTCTGGCTTTTCTATCGCTCTGTCCCAGACAGAGACAGAAAGGTTTTGAGGACCAAATGACTTAAAGGGGAAATGCTGTCTTTTCTAAAACACGGGCCTCAGACTGCCTTTTTTTTTTTTACCTTTAGCATCTGAGACTTCAAACAGAAACTGAGGCCAACAAAAGCCAAGAAGCCAGGGCCACCACCTTGCAAGGGTTAAAACTAGATCAAAATCAAATGGCACTCTGCACCACGTCTTCTGCATGACTGATACTGCAATCGATCTGCAGCGGTTCATTTTCTCTCTGGAATCTCTGCCTACTGAGAACAAATACAAACACATGTGGAACCAATAGGAAGCAGACCAAGGGCTTTAAGAGTGCTGCACCAACCTGTGTCAGAGAGTGCTCACTTAGCAGATGGGGGGAAACAGTCAAGCAGTGTAACTCCGTCAAGGTACCTGGAAGTGCTAACAATCCTCTTTTGTCTGCCCACTGGAGAGTTCAGATGGATTCCGATTCAGAATAAGAACTGTATTGTGCCCTGCTTGACTCCTGTACTGTGTCCCAGGATGAACGGAGGCCCAGGTGTCCAACATCTTCCATGTTCAAGACAAACACGATACTGATTCTTTCCCGCTGCTAGCATTTGAAGTGCTGACGTGATCACCAATCTGGGGGAAACTCTACTTAATAAATCAGCCTTTCAAAAATATCTGAAAAAGAAGGATTTGCCATCAAAGCATTGCCAGTTTGTGTGCACACCTTACTACACGTTGATTCTAATTGCAAATACAGGATTCTTGCCCTTCAGTTGATAGCTAGGGGTGATTAAAGTCACTTAAGACTGAAGCTCTAGCAGGTGCTCCTTTATTTTTTTAAGATGTAACAATGAGAGTGTAGGGGTCACCCGTGGTCAGAGGAGGTCAAGTGGTTCTTTTGGCCAATGGGAGTCCCAGTGTTCTAGTGAGTTTCCAGCTTAGTTCATTGCATTCCTCCTGAATTCCTCACCCCTGTCCTCGTTGGCTCCTTGAGCCACTGCCATCACAGACCGTAACCAGTTCCTCTCTGAACCAGGCCCAGAACAGTGGGAAAGTGTCTGTCACTCCCAAGGCAGCTGCATGGAACTGAGAGTGTGTCCTGCTGCCCAAACTCAAGGCCAACCCAGAGTGGTCTGGTTGGCTCCTAAGTTAAATGCCAACCTCTCATAATTCCTTTCCCACAGACATCAGAACGTCATTTTAGATGTTCTGCTGTGAATTCTTTCTCACTAAATCTTTGCGATACGAGATGCCCTGTTGCCATTAGCCTTCCAGAGGCCTTCTCTTGGAACTTCCCCTTCGCTCATTAACCGGTGGAATCAGAATCTGGAATCGGCGGAAAAAAAATAAAACTCCTCTCCTCAGACATTTTATGAGAGATCACAGAATGTTCACTTGGTTGTTTGTTGTCGTTGCTGCCTTGTGACATTAGGGGGTGGGCTTCCCGTGTGGACTGAGGGTCAAGCAATGATAGACTTTGCTAAAATTAAAATCGAAAATTTAATTAAATTCCACACATGTTTCTTGAGCTCCAGTGCAAGCTGGTTCCAAACTTCAGGTTTAAGGCCTATCAAAGTGCAGTGATTATAAGCTGAAGGGAAACTTCTAACTTCTTCTGTCAAACCACCTAATTTAGAGGTGAGCGACGGAGAATCCAAGTGACATGAGAAAAGTCATAAAACGAGAGATACAGCCAGCGAGAGACCAAGCCCACGTCTCTTGAGTATACCCGAAAGACTAGTGCTCTTTCTTCCACGTTATCCCATCTGCACCTCTTAGTAGATGATGATTCTATTTTTTTTTAACTAGCTAAATCTCACCCTTAGGCCCCGCACATGTGCTTTTGGGGAGAAGGAAGGAGGAAACTGCTTTGTCAATTCTTCTTTCAAAGAAAGGTTGAGAAAAGCTCATCCACTGTTGCCCTGACAGAGCAATATCCATTTTTTCCTCAGGTGACAAGAAAGTAGGGAACGGAAGCATCAACTAGGTTCAGACAAACAATCACAGCCATTGCTAAAGATACCAGGACAAAACAGTATTTCCACAGGAAGAGTAGTGTAGCTGTTTGCCTCACCCAACGATAAAATTCTCTCCGGCAAATTATTCACTATCCGATCCCTGCCCTACTCACTGGCTCCCCACAATTTTCAGAAGCAAGTTCTAACACCTTGGCTTGGCACTCTGTTTATACCTGAAATGATTTCTGCTTCCCACCCTAGGCCCCTCCCCTATACTGGAGGCCTCACACACCAAACCTTGTTTCCTCTCTCTGCTATAATAGAGTTGAGACTATGCACATAAGCTAGAAACTACATTTTCCGGCATCTTCAGTAGCTAAGTATGACCTGGGATTAAATCCTCCTGATGTGAGCAGAAAGGATGTGTCACGTCCAGGTCTGAGCTTTTTGATCCCCTCTTGTACCATTTGCCAGAGGACACTGGCTGTGAGAGGTGTGGTCAGCAAGATCACGCGGAGAAGTTGAACTGTGGTACAGTTGCAGCAGAGGTTTCAGAAGATCTTACTGGGAACCCTTGAAATGGGATGGATAGTCAGAATCATCCACCTTGAAGTTAGTAGAACTGGCCTTTCTTCATCTGTGTCTTGGACACATACTGCCCCAGGGGAAGAAGCAAGGCAGCTCCCTTTAGTTGAGGGCAATTCCCAAAAGGGGTTCAGCTGAGATCCAGCAGCTGGTAGAATGTGTGTCTCCATCCCGAAGCGGGTGTCTGGGTTGTGTACCAGAACATCCACTACACCAATATTCACTACCCTGCACACAAATCTGGTCTCTCACATCACGCCAAAACCATCCTCTCCTGATTTTGCACAGGTTGCTTTCCCATCTCAGCTCTTATCCATATAGCTAAGTCCTATTTATTCTTCAAAACAGCACAGGTACCTTCTCTTCAGTCTTCCCTGACCTCCCTGAGTCGACTCTGCTTTATTGCCTCTCCTTTTTTGCTCCCATTGTAACTTTAGCCATCATTTTATCACATGACGCTGGAATAAGGATTTAAACACAAATTAAAGAGTAAACTCCTTGAGGGAAGGGACAACGTCTTATTCTCCCATATACCCCCAATGTTGACATGTTCCCTGGCCTATAACAGGCACTCATCCAATGTGACTTACTAAAAGTGTGAGTGAGTAAATGAATGAGTTAATACCTTAATGAATGTTCACATACGCTCTCATTTATTTCCAAGAAGAATTTGAGGCAGCCAAGTTCCAAAAAACGCAACATACTGCAGCTTATAGGGTAGCAGCTCAAAACATGCAAAACCTGGCAGAAATGCATGTCTCACTCCACGGAATGGCGCACTACTGGGGTATAAATATGAGTCTTGGAAAAACCCTCATTTCAATGCTACAGATACCCAGATTGGTGACAGCAGGGTATCTTCTCACAAGGACAAGAGATCCTAGCCAATAGCACTTTCAAGAATGTGTAAGCAAAGAGTTAACAGTCTCACAGCTGCCTTTCATTGGAGGTGTTAATGAGGTGACTGGGGGAAAGGATTCTTAAATGAAATTGTCTTCACCCATTCCAGTTAAATTCCAGTACAATGGGAAGACATGAACCTCTCTCCACATAGCCTCTTTCCCCACGCTCTTCTAATGGGCCCTGACCTTAGCTCTGTGGTTGCATGTCTTGGAACAGTCCACTAAGAACTTGGAACTGCCCCCTTGGTTTCCAAACCTCAGGTTGCCTTGGGGAAGTTACTATAATTTGGTTACCAGAGATACTTAGGTTAAGGGAAATGATTCAAAAAATAATGTGTGGTGAGACAGAGCTGGGATGTCATCTGTCCAAGCAATCAGAAACCCAGGCATGAGGTCATTCCAATGTACTTTCTGCTTGTTTATTTATAAATGCTCTGTTTCTGTGGCATGAATCAGAAGGGCAATATTTTAGAAGAAATCGATCCCGAAGATACTGACCAGACAGAGTCTTTGAAAAAGGTCTCAAACATGACCAAAAAAACAAGAGAATCATTCCAGCTGCAAGTTGTTAACAGCCCACAGTACCGCCATCATGCAAAAGTTAGGGACAAAAGGATGCTGTAGTGGGTAGATAGTGCTTGGGGCACCAGGGATGTAAATTTCTGAGAAGGTTAGTCCTTCAAGAAAGAGGTGGGTTAACATCACTATGATATAGAGAGAAGGGCCACAGTCAAGGGAGTCAGAGAGACATGCTTACTTGAGTTGGGCAAGCAGCTCACCTCACTGATTCTGAGTTTCTCATGTCTAAAGTAGGGCTGATGATCCTACCTCAGTGGATTATTGCGAGGCTTAAATGTGATAAGACGTAGGAAATATTTAGCACAAGACATAAGAATATTGTTGTTGTTGTTGTCATCGTTATTGATGAGGAAGAGCATTTGGCTAGGAATTCTCTACTCATGATAGAATGCCATTTGTGTGTATAATACTAAGCATCTCATTGTACTATGGGTAGAAGAAGAGGCTGCTTTTCTCAGGACTAGCTAAAGCAAATATGAGGAGAAACCCTAGTTGTTCAACCAGGATGCTTCTCTCTGTTGAGAAATTACTGAATCTCTCTGAACCTTAGTTTCCTTATCAATTAAATGAGTCTCATAAGATCTACCTCATACGGTTTCCATGATGTTTAAATGAGTTAGCAGCTGTAAAGCAAAGAGTACAGTCTCTCGCTCATAGTAAAGAGCTTTATTGTGACTGTCCTTGACTTTTTAAATCACTCTCTAGTTATCTCGTTGGTCTTTATATCAGGATGCTATTGAAGAATCCCCTATTTAGGGGAAAGAAAAAAAAAAGAATGCTCTAGCCACTTAATGATTATTTGTTCCAATGACAAATAACCTTCAATTTGACCCTACTTTCTAGTGAACAGATTCACATTTCTTGAACGATGTCTACTCCGGCTCCTTACCAACATATGACAAATAAAATTTTCTCATGGTCATCAGAAATGTTGTAGAGGTTAGGAATAGGCCAGGGCAGCAGCTATGCAAATAACACTTAAGCACACTTTACATAGTTGACAGGGAAAAGTAAGAGGCCTCTAGGCCAGCTATTTACTTTTCCACTTACACTAAGCAAACAGACCCCCCAAAAATTCAATAAAAGCTTAGCCTAGCAAAGGAAGGACATTTTTTAAAAGGATCAATAACTCAGCAAAACTTTTGTCACATTTTAGTTTAATATTAAAAATAGAAGAAGCAGCTCTGTTCCTTCTGTTAAATGTTTCTGTGAACATAAAACTTTTGTAAAATATAAAGTTTGAAAAAATAAATAAATAAAAGAAAGAGAACCAGATCAGCCTAGGCATATTTCACAGGGAAAATGTAACTTCAAATTTGCCTTAAGTATTTTTTCTATTTTTGCACCAAAATATTATATGAACGCACTTAATGATAAACAGTACCCTCAAAAATAATAAGCGTATTTGAAAAGCACTTGCACACCCACTATTTTACTTTATCCTCACTACAATCTTGTAAAACAGGTGAATTGAGCTTATTATTCCCCCATCTTTATGCAACTGGGACTCAGGGAAGTTACTAATAAGACCCAGGTAACAGCAAATTATCAGACGATTCAAAATTCTCATCCAAATCTCCTTACTTCTTACTCCAGCATTTCACCTGTTGCATTTCAAACAGAAGGAATATAATACAAGGGATTGGGTACAAACATGCTGGAGAAGCAAAATCAGAGAGAAGCAACATAAGTAGACAGTGATGACTACCTCTGTGGTTAGCGTTATTGGAAGGAGAAGAGAAGGATGAGGCTGGAAGAGAGGATGCAACATTCTTAGAATCTGGTGTGAGGTCTTGGTGCCAATTCACCATCCAAATATATTTCTCAAGGAAACTCAATATCCATGTCTTGTGAAATATAACCCAGCCTCTTTATTGATTTTCGCAATAAAATAAAAATACAGAAGAAGAAAAAATATTTTAAAACACTGTAACAGAGCAACAGAGCATATACAAGATTTAAAGGCATTCCTGAGAAATAGAATCATCCATGGCTCTTGCCCCAGCCCGGTGTTGCAATCCCATTTGCTCCCCCAAGGGGGCGGTGGCAGGCCCCAGTTGGGAAGGAGGACTAGGGTCCACCAAAGCACTTTGGGTAAATGGGGCTCTCTGGATGTACTTCGTTTCAGGAGCTCCCTGACCTAGGAATAATGCAATGTTGGAGGCCTGAATGATCTTAGTGAACCATGAAACTTAAGTACAAACGTTCCTGGGTGTCAACCATATATTCAAGCACAACCTGAAATTAAAAAAAAATGTTTTGAACAATTATAATTGACATTTATTGAGCTTACTATCTGTCAAATACTTTACTAAGTGCTTTTCTGTATCGTCTCATTGAATCCTCACCAAAACCGTATATGGTAGTTACTGTTACTATTCCTATTTTAAAGACAGGGAAATTGAAATAAGAGGTTAAATGCCTCACCCAAAGTCACACAACTAATGCATGGACCTGTTATATGAACCTACGCTGTTTAATTCTAGAAACACATTTATAACCAGTGCTGTTTTCTTCTATGTCACTGGAAGCGTGACTTTGTTTTTTTTCCAATTCCTGTTCTACACCCCTCAGCTCTCCGGGACATATGAAAGACCTGTTATTGTTTGGCCAAGGGTATAAAAAGTCAGAAAGGATATAAGCTACAATTTGCTTCCTGAGTATATTATGCTCATATACATCCTGCCAATTACAGTTCTTTACACCAAGCAGTGAGTCGCGCTTTTTTGCTACACAATGTAGTTTTTCCCAAAAAATACATCGTGTATATTATAGCTGGTGTGATTGACTTGTATAGCAACTACTATTTCATATATTTTGTTTTGTTTTGCTGTTGGTGTTTATTTCTTCTGGAGGAACCCAGTCCTAAAGCATCATTACACTGCTGACCTAGAAGTGTGAGTTAGGGAATTATGAATACCATTTACAAATGCACCTGGTGGCAACTCAGGACTTTATGAAAAGACACTAATAAAAAACTAGAAAAAGAATAAGATGAGATAGGAAGGTGAAATTCCAGGGTTTGATTGATTTCAACTAGCTTTACAGGGGTTTGTTTTGTTTTGTTTTCCTCCCTCCATGTATGTTTGTTTCTGTGGTATACTTAAAAAGAAAATCCATTCCCTACTCTTCTGTTAATACAAAAGGATTCCTCATACCAACCCAAGGTCATTACAGTGCAATTAATATTGCATTCTGCCAATAAAGTTGTTAGTTATGAATTATTACATTCTCCAGGCATAGATGATGGACATAAATTTGGAGAAATTCTATCAGGAAAAAAAAAGAGAAATGTAGTAATGGGAACATGCCATCTTCCATTTGAAACAGGACATTTGCCAAAACAAGAAAGTAAGCTAACCAGAATTTCAACACCTCCTCGGCGTTAGGAATTTTCACCTTTATTACTAATGTGCAAGTCGGCCTCTTTCACCTCCTAAACGCTTGCCAGCGCAGAGACCTACTGCAGCAATTGGGAAGCTACTATCCTACTCTCCAAAGATAATCACCCTCCGCACAGTTAAGTGTTTGCCAAAACCATGGATTCAGGAGCACTAAAGGGCTCTGAAAACATAATATTTTAATCATTGCATTTTAAAACATATGCTTAAGCTGCATTTTCCAGCTAAGGAGTGGTCTTGGCTATCATTCATATCTCCCTCACAAAGGGAAGTTCTCAGGCCAACTTGGCAGCTTTGAACAATTCGGTTGATCTGGAAATTTTTCATCTCCCCAGTTAGCATTCTTCATGTCCAAATCCAGGTGCCAAAACTTTTACTGAGCGATAGAACTACTGCCGAACTGCCTCTCTCACCTGCTACTGTCACTGAGATAGAACTACTACTATGTTTAGAGCTACTTCAGGAAAAGAATTGTCAAATCATATGTTGCAACGTGACTGTTCCACGTCCCTTAGCTGTTTCAGTTAGTGCCACTATGCAATCTCTCACCCAGCAGCAGCTTTGAGCCCATTACATGGCTCAGTTGAATCAGAAATTGAGCTCAGGACAAACAGCACATTGGGGTAATCCATACATCTAGAGTGACCATACACTCAGTTTGCCTCAGATGGTCCTGGTCTATGCTGATTGCCAAGAGCCCATTTCCATTCACAGAGTTGTACCAGTTGGGACAACTTATGCGGTCACCCTGATTACACCTATAAAAGACCAAGGGACCAGGATGAGATGTATCTTAAGCCAGAACTTCCTCACTGGTAAGTTTCATCATTCCCCTCCCCTTCCTCTTGGTAGTTGCCAGCAATTTCACCATTAAAGCTTCAAACCATAACCTATTGTACCTCTGGCATTTATTCCAGAGTCTGACATAAAGGGTAGTAACCTTAGAATTCTGCGTGATGGAACATGTCAAATCACAAGGCATATTGTTCATTCATACCATCCAAACATATTTATTGTATCCCTACTATTTGCAGGAACTATGCCAGGAACTAGGGACCTACAGTGAAGCAGGTAAATTACTGCCCTCAAGGGGATTGCAATCTCAGGGAAAAGATGGATTTAAGACAATTTTAGTGATATAAGTGGTACAAACATCATGTACAATCGGGGTGTACAGAAGGGCTAACTAACACAGTCTTGAGAAATGTAGGGAGACTTCTTGAAAAATGTGACATGTAACTAGAGGAAAAGAAATGAGATAGAAGGTCTTTTCTACATGTCACGGACAAAGGCACATTACGAGAAGGAAAGTCTGCAGGATGACTAAAGTGAAAACGAGAGGATGAGTAACCAGACTGGCAATAGGGATGTAGAAGGGCACAGAGCAGGCCACGTATGTCGTTAAGGAGATTGGACTTTATCCCGGGGCAATGGAGAACCAGAACAAGGCTTTCATAGAAACGTGACTTGATCAGATTCAATTTTAGAATGATCACTCTGGCTACAGCATTATGACTATGAAATCATGAAACTCTTTTTGTTCTTAGGGAGAGGAGGGGCATTATTTTTGTGTTTTATTTGAATGTGTTGAATTGAATCATCTATGGAGAAAAGTCTCCTTGATAAAGTCAACCATGACTCGACACTGAGGCACTCTGGGCTCAGTTGCTAATTCCAGGGCTTAATTTTCTGGTGTCCTTGGGCAAACCACACTAGGCTTACTTGGACCTCCATTTCCTTGTCTATAATACATGGACTGTTGCATTCACCTTTTACACAGGGTGATGTGAGGAACTGCTAATGAAGTGCAGCCAACTTAGAAAAAAAACAATGTTACAGAAATGCTTAATAAGTCCAAATAACAGCCCAGAGAGATGAAATGTGTACGTCAAACGTTCAAGGGTACAGTGGAAGGGTTTCAACTACAAGATTTAATGATCTGGAGGCTCATTCTCACTACAGCTGTGTCCCAGCTAAATCCGAGCCTGGGGAAGCAGTCCCGCTCACCAATGAAGAGATAATCCTCTCAGATCACCTCTGCTCAAAGGCATGTCTCTGTACCTGGACTGGGGCTCACTTTCATAAGAAACCTTCCCAGAATCTGATGAGTCCAAGCCACAACTTAGGAAATCACACTCTGAAACTAAGCTCTGGAGGAAAATCATGCGCTAATTAAATGATGTTTAAAAATAAAATAATTGGGTGTAAAACAGTAAGTCAATGAAACTCTCCATTACCCTTTTCAGGTGTGGCAAAAGACCAAACTCTCTGGATTTAAATGTTAAGAGTTATTGATACGAATAACCATGATTCATTGAGTGCTATCTATATGCTCTTTTAAGTATTTTGGCAAACATTAGATCATTAGTTCCTCTCACTAGAGAGTTATAATTATTCCCTATTATATCTTATTTCTCAGCACTTGAGTTTGGAGAAGTTACGTCCTTCCCATCTATAAGGTGACAGAGCTTGAATCACAACCCAGGCTGGTACAAACCCCGGCTTATGCACAATGTCTTCACACTGCTCTGCGAAAAACTATTAAAAGGCCTATCACTGCCTTCTTTCTTGCTGGGCTCTTACTTTCTCACCCTGACCCAGTCCTGTTGCTCATACCGTCTCTAGCATGAGAAGTTGCTGTTTCCAAAATGCAAGTCAGTCAAGATAGGAAGGTTAATATATTTTCGTGGATTCATGTCAGTGAAACTATTTTTAAAAAGTACATCATGACAACTAGCACATCACACAAAATCCCTTCACTGGGTCATGCCAATATGACCCTAAAAAGGATGAGTGATCTGTCCCATTGTAAATGTTCCATCAAGAGTATTGATGGTTCACATCAGCATATTCAGCAACGTAAGAAAAATCTGGATACTTTTCTGAGAAATGGATCCCACAGAAGAGAATAGAAATACTGAGATAAGACCCTCTGGTGTATAGATCTGTAAACCCTGTAGTATCTTCTTGCTACACCACAAGCCAAAAAATTGGTTGTGATGGTTGTATCAAGTAGTACTTTTACAGCCACAATAGACTAAGTTTTAAAACAGAGCTCCATGCAAGTTCTGCAATTACACCTCAGGAATTCTGCAAAACTATGATGCAAATTCATTTAAAAATATATTTCTTAAATTATTCTAATTTTAAAACCATATGCATATTTAAATTTACACATTCATGTACACACATACATACCAACATCCAGGCTGAACTCCAGACTTAGGTATCCAACTGCCCATTGACATCAATCTTAACCATAATGTGTGCAAAATCAAACTCCTGATTTTTCCCATCTTGCTCATAAACTTGTTCCACCTGCAGTCTTTTTGCCATTCATTAGAGGCAATCTGTTCTTCCAGTAGCTTACCATCTTTCCTGACTCATTTCTTTCCTCACATCTCACATCCAAATCTACTATCAAATAACCACTACCCGTCACGTCTACTGCCTTCGTCCTGTACAGGTCACCAGCATCTCTCACTTGGAGTATCACAATAGCTCCTAATTGGTCTTCTTCACCTACCTTTTCTGTTATAGTCTATTCTCAACCCAGTAGGCAGAGTGATCCTTTTAAAGGATCATCTTATTTTGAGAAAAGCCAGAGTCCCTTCAATGACCTGCAGGAGCTTGCCCACTCCCACCCCCTAAGCTTGCTGAACTCATCTTCCGTGACTCTCTCCTTTGCTCACTCCACTCCAGCCACACAGATCCCCTTGCTGTTGCCCTAACACCTAAGGCAGCCTGCTGCCTCAGGGTCTTTGCACTTGGGGTTTTCTCTATTTGTTCTTTTCCAGAGAGCAGGTTTTCCTGTCACCCAGTTTAGGTCTTTGCCCAGCGAGGCCTTCCCTAGCCACACCATTTAAAATTGCATTCTCTCATCTCAAGCCCAGCACTTTGCATTTTTGTTTTGTGCATTATTTTTCTACACAACATTTCTCTCTACCTGATAAACTGTATATCTAGTATCTACCTGTTCATTGTCTGTCTCCTTAACCAGAATGTTAGCTCCATGAGACAGGAGCACAGAGTTCTCTTGTTCTATTGTACTACTGCCCAGGACAGTGCGTGGCATATATGGGGATTCAATAACTATTTGTGGAAAGAAGGTATGAAAGAAAACGGGATGAAGAGATAGTGTAACAGCAGTGGGGATATGAGCATAAGACTATTTCAGTGGGGTGATCAGAAAAGGCTCTTTGAGGAAACAGCACTTGAACCTGAATGTTGAAAAGCGTCCAGTTATGCAATGATCAGGAAACAAAATATTCCTTGTGGATAGACTAATTAAGGATGAGTCTGACAAGTTCAAAAAGCAAAAAGGACTATGTAGGTGGATTATGGTGAAAAATGTGGATGCATCTATTTGACAAACCTGAGCAGTTCCTATCTACTGCTAAGGTTTCCACTACAGATGCTAGAAAAGAAGTGTCCTCACATTTTCTGTCTGTCCGATTGTGGCAGCCAAGACTGAGTAGAGGAAAAGAAGAGAAAAACATACAGGGAAAACATGGAGACAGAATTTTTACAATTCAGAAATAAACTTAACCGTGAAGATCCTGTTTTACTCCAAAAAAAAAGAAAAAAATCTAAAACAGTCAATTGCTTTCCTATATATCAGTAATGAACAAGTGGGATTTGAATTTTAAAACACAATATCATTTTTACTAGCACCAAAAATATACAAATAGGTATGTAAAAATCTAACCAAAAGTGTATGAAATCTATATGAGGAAAAATAAAAAACTTTGATCAAAACTCTGAACAAAATCAAAGAAGAATAAAATACATGGAGAGATGTTCTCTGTTCATAGATTGGCAGACTTGATATTGTCAATATGTCAATTCTTCCCAACTTGATCTATAGATTGAATGCAATCCCAATCAAAATCCCAGCAATTATTTTGTGGATATCCACAATTTAATTCCAAAGTTTGTATGGATAAGGAAAAGATGCAGAATAGCCAACATGATATTAAAGAATGAAGTTGGAGGACTGACACTACCCAACTTACAGATTTGCTGTAAAGCTACAGTAATCAAGACAATGTGGGATTGGTGAAAGAACAGACACATAGATTAACGAAAAGAAGAGAGAACCCAAAAATACACCCACATAAACATAGTCAACAGATCTTTGACAAAGGAGCAAGGGGAATACAATGGACAAAAGATAGTCTTTACAGCAAATGGTGCTGGAACCACTGGAAATCACATGTCAAACAAGAAATGAATTTAGCCATAGACCTTATACCCTTTACAAAAATTAACTCAAAATGGATCACAGACCTAAATATAAAACACAAAACTATAAAACTCCTGGAAGATAACACAGGAGAAAATCTAGATGACCTTGGATTTGGCGATGACTTTTTAAATATAACACCAAAAGCACAATCCATGAAACAAAAAATTGATGTTAGGCTTCATTAAAATTAAAAATGTCTGCTTTGCTTCACTGTTAAGTGAATGAGAAGACAAATCACAGACTGGGAGAAAATATTTGCAAAAGAAAAATCTGATAAAAGACTGCTTTAAAAAATATACAAAGAACTCTTAAAAATCAACAATAAGAAAATGAAAAATCTGATTCAAAAATGGGCCAAAGACTAACAGACACCTCATCAAAGAAGATACACAGATGGCAAATAAGCATACAAAAAGATGATCCATATCAGAGTCGCCAGGGAAATGTAAATTAAAACAATAATGAGATATCACTATACACCTATTAGAATGGCCAAAATCCAGAAGACTAGCAATACCAAACGCTGACGAGGACGTAGAACCACAGGAACTCTCACTCACTTCCAGCGGGAATGCAAAATGGTACAGCTACTTTGGAAGACAGTTTGGAGGGTTCTCATAAATCTAAGCATATTCTTACCATAAAATCCAGTAATTGTGCTCTTTGGTATTTACCCAAAGAAGTTGAAACTTATGTCTACACAAAAACCTGCATACTAATGCTTGTAGTCGCTCTATTTATAATTACCAAAACTTGGAATCAACCAAGATGACCCTCAGTAGGTGTGTGGTAACTAAACTGTGGTATATGCAAACAATGGAATATTATTCAGAACTAAAAAGAAATGATCCTTCAAGCTATGAGAAGACATGGAGGAACCATAAATGCATATTTCTACGTGAAAGAAGCCCATGTGAAAAGACTACATACTGTTTGATTCCAACTATATGGAATTTTAGAAAAGGCAACGCTGTGGAGATAATAAAAAGATCAGTGGTTGCAAGGGGTTAGTCGGGAGGGAGGGATGAATAGTGAGAGCACAGAGGATTTTTACGGTAATAAAACTACCCTGTGTGATTCCATAATGGTGGATATATTTTTATATGTCATATATATATTTATATGTCATTATAAATTTATCAAAACTCATAGAATGTACAAAGTGCAATGAACCCTAATGGAATTTATGGACTCTGGTTGGTAATGATATGTCAGTATAGTTTCATCGGTGCTAATAAATGTACCACTCGGTGAGGGATTTGACTAAGGGGGTGTACAAGGGGTATATGGAAACACTTGTACCTTCTGCTCAACTTTGCTGTGAACCTAAAATTTTTATAAAAAATGAAATCTATCTTTTAAAATGAGGAACAGAGACAAGGTAAAAATAACACCTAGATTTTTGTCCTAAGCAACTGGGAGAACTGTGGTGACAATACTGTGCTGGGGACAGTGGAGGACAGGAAGGTATTTGGGGCTCGGACAAGAGTTCCACTTTGTAAACTACTCTACAAATTTTAACCCTTTGAAAACCAAGAACACGTGTCATAACATGTGATACCAAATTTACTGCTTCTGTGTGTCTAGACTTGGAAATAACATTTCTCCTTCTATCTTCGTGCATATACTTGAATTTGAAATAACAGTTCTCCTTTTATCATTGGGTGTATACTTGAATTGCTCTAAATTTTTCTTCATATCTACTCATACAGATAAGTACACTCAGATAGAGATTACTTAACTGCCCAAGGTGGGTTCACATTAAGAAAGAACCCCAGGCTAGTGAAAGAAGAGGAATGTCTGAGGTGAGGCTGTGAGTTCCATGCTGGTGTGGGTGGCTGTGATCCCTGCATCAAACCCCAGAGTAAATCTTGGAAGAGGATATGTCCATAGAAGATTCCAGATAGACTGAAGGGCTTCAAAGCAGAGGACACTGGCTGTCCCTTTCCTGACTGGGACCCAGAGAGTTGAAGGGCCCAACTGTCTCTATCACCCAGCAGGGGCAGGACCAGGAAGGTAAGCTACAAATAACCTAGCAGAAGGGCATGGGAGTCTCCCCAACATTTATCGTCATGCTGAAGTGGTTAGTTTAACAAAATGTTTCCCATGAGCCAGAGAAGGACCCAGTGACAGGGCAAAGGAGGGAGGAAGGGGAGGAGAGGGTAAGGAAGGGGAGGGGAGAAAGAAGGGAATGAGAACTGAGCCTAAAGAGACCTTATAGTCAGGACTAGAAGTAGGTGACCTAGGTGAGCAGCCACTGGCCAGATAAGGACACCCGTATCTCAGGGGAAACCAGCGTGAATAGTTGACAGTGGAGGACCGGATGCCCCTCTCCCTACCCTCCCTGGGCACCATATAGGCACACAGGAGAAAGAGCTATAGCTTCATAAAGAGAAGACAAAACCTTGAATTACCTGAAATTTACATCAAGCCTCCTGGACTACTAGGAGGCGTGAAATAACAAAATAAGTCCAGTTGGAGAAAACCAATGTTATAATACAGTTTTTCACCCCTGATTATAGGGAAAGCCTTGTATATGCTATGTATAAATGCTTTCAGTGTTCACCAAAAAGACTTGGGTGACAAGTAGTGTGACCAGTTTCTCTGCTCAAATTATTCATGATTCAAATTCAAAACAAAATGTTCCTATTGTTCTGCTTTCAGGCTTCTAGCTCAGTTTATTTGAAGCATATCTGGAGAATCGCAAGGTAATTTTTTTAAAAGTTATCATCTGAACTATGTATGTTCCTAGATGAATCAAGATTTCCTTGATATGCTGCAATCAAAATAAAATTTAGGGCTTCCCTGGTGGCGCAGTGGTTGAGAGTCCGCCTGCCGATGCAGGGGACACGGGTTCGTGCCCCGGTCCAGGAAGATCCCGCATGCCGCGGAGCGGCTGGGCCCGTGAGCCACCGCTGCTGAGGCTGCGCGTCCGGAGCCTGTGATCCGCAACGGGAGAGGCCACAACAGTGAGAGGCCCACGTACCGCAAAAAAACAAATAAAATATAAAATAAAATAAAATGTAGCTATCAGCTGGACGCTGAAGTGGATATAAGACTGGCACTGTCATCCAACTACTGGTTTAAGTATTTATGTTCATCAAAACAAGTTCATATTTTTCATCAACTGACTTTTTAATAATCGATATGCATTTAAACTTTAAAATGCTTTTCATTTTAAGAGCACTTTTAATATCATTTATATATTTTATAAATTGGAATGATTTGAAAATGTCATTTAATAAAAAAAAGGCTGTTACTGAAAATATTTACAAGCTACTGTTCTATATGACATAAAAGTTTTCATTTTAAGGACAATATTTTGGCAAATATCACTCATTGTATAAACTGTCTATATCTGTCTTATCATTAATAAACACTAGCTTAATACTACTAATAATAACTATTTCCTTTTTTATTGTGGAAAGAACACTTAACATGACCTCTACCCTCCTAATAAATTTTAAGGGTATTATTGTTGACTATATGTATGATGTTGTAAAAGTAGATCTCTAGAGCTTACTCATCTTATGTAACTGAAACTTTACACCTACTGATTAATAATCTACCATTTCCCCCTTCCCCTAGCCCCTGGTAACCACCATCGCAGTCTATGATTTTATGAATTTGACTTTTAGGTACCTCATATCAGTGGAATCATGCAGTACTTGTCTTTCTGTGTCTTGTTTCTTTCAGTTAGCATCATGTCCTCAAGGTCCATCCATGATGTCGCACGTTAAAGAATTTCCTTTTTTTCTAAGGCTAAATAGTATTCCATTCTGTGTATATATCGCATTGTCCTTTTCCATTCATCTATCATGGACATTTAGGTTGTTTCCACGTATTAGGTATTGTGACTAGGGCTGGAATGAGCATGGGAGTGCCAACATCTCTTCAAGGTCCTGATTTCAATTCTTTGGATAAGTACACAGAAGTGGGATTGATAGATCATATGGTACTTCTATGTTTAATTTTTTGAGGGACTTCCATACCGAATAACTATTTATTTCTTGGTTGCTGTTCTATGCAACAAGCGGTGTTAAGAATTTACATTTATTGTCTCTTTTAATCTTTCTCTCAACTCTTTGAAGCAGATATCATTGCTACCTCCATCATCACATTTGAGAAACTGAGACTTAAGTAACTTGCCCCAAGTCAGACAGGTAAAAATCGGGGGACATACCTGACTTCAAAGCCTGAACCCTTAACCGCCAGAGTTTTCTCAATGGTTTCTAAAAACCCAATTCATGAGCGATAAATGGAAAAGTCAAGAATAGAGAAGTCTAAATCCCTTGTGATATTGGGTAACTTTAGAAAATACTGGAACTTTACTGATAGCTGTGAGTTACATTTTAAGAACACAGTTCCTTTCTCTCTAGTCTCCCTGGCAGCAGTGATCTGACAGAGGTCGCTGTAGAACAAAATCTTCCCATACCTGGACATCAGGGGGAATTATTAAGTAAACACTAGAGTGATAAAGGATTTTGAGATACCAGAGATAAACTGAGAATCCCCCTTTATGGCATTAGTGAGGCCAAGAGAGCACCGTTGGAGGAGAAAAACTCGATATTACCAGAAACAGGCCAGCTCAGGGGAAATCAGTTGTGCGCCAAACTCCACAGTCCTCATGTGGGACCATCACCTAGTAGGCTCCACAAACCTTGGGGGCCTCAAATCTATGGCATGCACTCTGTCAGTGCCCTCACTCCCAGCTGTGTGTCTCCACATGTAACCACCAGGTCTCAACTTCTTCATGATAAGAAGGCTTGAATGAATGCTGGCACATGGAGGCTGTGTGGCAAATTCCAGAGAACAAGGCAGATAACAAGGCAGATCTATATGTACAGACATGGAATGGTATCCCAGTGAAAAAATGGAGCACAAAGCACTATGCGTCACAGGCTACCATTTGTATGTAAAAGATAGATATACATAGAATATTTCTGAAGAAATAAATAAAAATACTGATAACAACTGTTACCCCGGGGGAGGAATCTGGGTTCTGGAAAGAAGTATGGTAGTGGAGACCTTTGCTCTATATGCCCTCCTGCATATTTGCATCTTTTGTTAAATGGAAACGTTACTTCTTCAAATTAATAACTAAAAAATCATAACTCCCTTGAATACAAATCATTTTGGAGAGTCACTCATCCCTGAAAGAATCTTTAGGTCAATATTTGTTTTTTCGAATTTATCCTCTCAATTTCTGTAAAACTAGTCTTGTTATGGTTTATTCCTATTACCATGAACTACACGTTATTGGAATGAAAATGATTTATTCTTTTCACCTTCACTATTTTTAGGGTGCAAATGTGATGATTGCCCCAGATGTTTCTGGTACTACTAATAAATTTGACCCTCAGGATCTAGTCTAGGGTATGCTGGACAGGTCAGGAGTCCCTCTGGGACAGCAATGCCAACTCCTTTTCTAGTCACTCTTCCCAGTCTTGTGAAAAAAATTTAAAAAAATCAAAACACAAACATGTCAAGACAGCATGCTTCAGAGGCCTGGAAATTACTTTGGGAGTTGAGATATTGTAGATTCTAATCTTTATATCCGGGCCTCTGGTGATCTCACTCATAACTCTCCTGACCCTGCCTCTGTTTTCCTGTTTGCAAAGTAAAAAGTCTACACCTCCTAAGCTCACACAAACACTGTAAGGTAATGAGCATAAATGCCAAATATAATACACACTACCTTTTCTCAATCTCAACAATAAATGTGCCAAAACAGTGGCAGGAAACCGCATGTCTCAGAAAACAAAACTAAAAAAAAAAAAACACTTTAAAGGTCAAGAATTACAGTATTGATTCCCACTCACTTTAGCCTTCACTTTCTCAGTGGTTGATGTCAATGAAAAACTGTGGACTTTGGAATGTGACAAGTCCAAGCATGGACCACTAAACTGAGAGTCCCTTTAAATCAGGAACTGAGTATCATCTTCGTTGTGTCCTCAGTGTCTCCAACTGTATCCAAATCTCGCATCACTCAGGCAATTCTCCTCCAGCTACCTTATCCATACCCATGGCTTTCATAACCACCTCTGCCTAGATCCTCATACTTGTAAATCTCCAGGACAGACCTCTCATTTAACCTCCAGATATGTTTATCCAAATTAGCATTTCATTTTAGATGTCTAAAAGATACCTTACAACACATCCAAATCCAATGTTATAAATGTTCGCCTTAAATCTGACCACCATTCACAGTTTCCTATACAATAATGACCCTTCCCTCCAGCAAGCTTTGTGGGCAAAACTTCTAGAGTCCTCCGTATCACTTTCCTCTTCTTCACCTCCACATCCAGTCCATCAACAAGTCCTTTCAGTTGAACCACCTAAATAGTTTTCCAACCCAGCCTCTTTTCTCCATCACATTCCCACCACCATTCCTGCACTAGGCCAACTCTTTTGTCTATGTCTGGGGCTATTACAATAGTCTCCTGCCTGCTTTACCCTCACCCACTCTTGCCCCTCTCCTGTCCGCTCTCCACATTGAAACCACAGCGATCCTGTCATTCAATGCTGAAAAGTCTCAAATGGATTCAATGTTTTTAAGACAAAGATAAAAACAAACAGAAAGGCTTATATCTCCAGCTTCACACCTACACACCTACACACACACACACACGCACACATACACCAGCCACGCTGGAACCTTCCAGTCTTCCTTACTTGCCATGCTCCTCTCTGACACAGGCCGCATACTTACTATTCCCTCTCTGGTTATGTTAACTCTTACTCATCCTGCACTTGCAGCCCAAGCATTTCAACAATATTTCCTTCCTTCCCAGAGCAGAACAAACATCCTATGATACACTCTTTTAACAGCATGGATCTCTCCATCTTGGCATTTAAGATAGTTGCAGTTTTACATTTCTTTAGGACATTGTGGTTGGCGTGTATTTTTCCATTCAGGGAAGTACCATGAAAATAGGAGCTGAGTAGATTTTTGGTCATCATTGCATCTCTACTGCCTGACTCATGACGGTACTTAATGAACATCCGTTCCATGAGTGTTTCAATGAACACATTTTTGTGGGGAAGAAAAATATAACCAAGCTTTGATACATTCTCTGTATGATCCTAAGCAAACAGCTCAAAATTTCTAAGTGAAATGTCTTGATCTATAAAATCAATATTAAAAATAATTGACTTACCAGGTTTGGAGAAGGATTAAATAAGGTGGTATCATGAAACTTTTAGCCATGTGCCCAACAGTATCTTTTTTTTGAAATTCAAATCTAATTTATGGTTTTTTAATTAAAGTATAATTGATTTACAATATTGTGTTAGTTTCAGGTGTACAGCAAAGTGATACAGTTATAAATATATATATATATTCTTTTTAAAATTCTTTTCCATTATAGTTTATTACAAGGTACTGAATTTAGTTCCCTGTGCTATATAGTAATCCTTGTTGTTTATCTATTTTATATATACTTGTGTGCATCTGTCAATCCCATACTCGCAATTTATGCCTCTCCGATCCCTTCCTCTTTGGTAACCATAAGTTTGTTTTCTATGTCTGTGAGTCTGTTTGTGTTTTGTAAATAAGTTCATTTGTAGTATTTTTTAGATTCCACATATAAGCTATGTCATACAATATTTGTCTTTGTCTCACTTCACTTATTATGATAATCTCTAGGTCCATCCTTGTTGCTGCAAATGGCATTATTTCATTCTTTTTTGTGGCTGAGTAGTATTCCATTGTGTGTGTGTGTGTGTGTGTGTGTGTGTGTGTGTGTGTGTGTGTGTGTGTGTCACATCTTCTTTATCTGTTGATGGACACTTAGGTTGCTTCCATGTCTTTGCTATTGTAAATAGTGCCACTATGATTATTGGAGTGCATGTATCTTTTCAAATGAGAACTTTCACCTTTTTCAGATATATGCCAAGGAGTGGGATTGCTTGATCATACGGTAACTCTTTTTTTTTTTACGGAAACTCCATACTGTTTTCCATAATGGCTACAACAATTTACATTCCCACCAACAGTGTAGGAGGGTTCCCTTTTCTCCACATCCTCTCCAGCATTCTAAAAAATAGTATTTTAGTAGAGATAAGTTCTCTCCTCCTTGACGCCTCATTTGGTAGTTTGAACAATGAAAGTGGTCTCTTAATAAATATACAAGTGATTTAGTAAAGACATAAGATTTTCACAGACAATGCAGCGTTTCAAACAACTAGAGGGACAAAAATGGAAAGACAAGTTCCAGGGTTCCAGGTCACAAGTTCCAGGTTACAAGGCAGTAGAAAATACAAAGTAGAAAGATAAAATAATAATCTGAGCTCAACATTCAAAAACGACAATCTCATCCAACAAAACAAGCTTTTTAACAAACCCACATAGGATTCATTGACAAAGTAGCTAGAAGTGCTGTGAGTTCAGGGAAGAGGAAGATCATTCAAGCTGGAGGCAGGTAGGACTCAGGTGGCGACTTTTAGGGTGGGTAGACGAGTGACAGGTAAAGAATTGGGAGTGCGTGTGAGCGGGGGTGGAGGTGGTCAGTTCGGGTAAGATGTAAGAACAAAACAAAGGAAGCATGACTGTTCTAAGCATGATGAGGAGACCAGTTGCCTGGGTCAGAGTAGATAAGGCTGGGAGCGTGGTTAATAACCAGGTGTATGAAGTTTTGAATGCTAAGTTGTGGAATTTTGACTGTTCTCTGAACAGAAATATTGACAATATAAACTCTTACAAATCTAGATGTATCACAACCATTTCAAATCCAAATAAAATACAACAGAGCTTCCCTAATTTGGATTCTAAGTTTCTCCAAGACAGCACTTCAGAGGAAGGAAGGAAAAAAGGAAGGAAGGAAGGAAGAAAGGAAGGAAGGAAGGAAGGAAGGGAGGGAGGGAGGGAGGGAGGAAGGAAGGAAGGGAGGAGGAAGGAAGGAAGGAAGGGAGGGAGGAAAGGAAAGGAAATGGATAAGTGGACATCTGGCAAACAGCTTATGCCTCATAAGTTTCACATTGCATATAAATCCGTGGTTGAAGCCTGTCTCCGTGACTCCCCAAAGCATGCAGGTAAAGAGCATGTTGGCTTTTAGTGTCTTGGAGGGATGTCATCTCTGCTCCAGTGTCTGCCTCTGACACTTTATCCACACGCCTCCCCAAATCAAAAGTTACTTGCAAGGCCCACACACAGAGCAAAGGGGCATGGAGCCCCAGATGGGGTGTTCATGGGCATGACTATGACCCATGAAATCTTTTGTGAATTACCTTAAGGATTTGGACTCATGAGATGATTCTGGGTGGCCTATCCTGCCACGCCTGCTATCTCCTCCACCATCCCCACCACCCTCCATTTCCCCTTATTTCTCAGCAATCCTAGGAATATATGAAACAAAGGACAATTCATCTTCTACAAAGTTAAGGGGAGTTCAGTACAAAGCAAATGACATATGTGTGTGTGCATGTATGTATACATAGGTGTGTGTGTGTAGCAAAAGAGCAGACTTCTTCATATAGACATGGGGAACTTGAATGCAACTGGGAAAAAAAATCTATGAATTTCATCAGCAGCCTTCTGCTTTTTTTAAAAATAAATTTATTTTATTTATTTATTTTTGGCTGCGTTGGGTCTTCATTGCTGCATGTGGGCTTTCTCTAGTTGTGGCAAGCAGAGGCTACTCTTTGTTGCGGTGTGCGGGCTTCTCATTGTGGTGGCTTCTCTTGTTGTGGAGCATGGGCTCTAGGTGCACAGGCTTCAGTAGTTGCAGCATGCAGGCTCAGTAGTTGTGGCTCACAGGCTCTAGAGAGTAGGCTCAGTAGTTGTGGCTCACAGGCTCTAGAGAGTAGGCTCAGTAGTTGTGGCACACGGGCTTAGTTGCTCCGCAGCATGTGGGATCTGCCCAGACCAGGGATCGAACCCATGTCCCCTGCATTGGCCGATGAATTCTCAACCACTGTGCCACCCGGGAAGGCCTCTACTGCTTTTCTGACTGAGCAGACAAGGATACCAGCTATATCCCTTTCTATGTTTAGTCACTTGGCTTTTCTGAGATTCCACCACATGAGCAAAATTGAGCGCTGTCTCGTGAGATTGCCATCCCTCTTCTCCCTGGCAAAAGAGGAGCTCCCTTCACCCTTGGCCTTCTATGAAAAACAGCAATAGCACTTGCCTCTAGGGTCCTAGTGGCCACTTGACCACGGGAACACTTTCAGACTGATCTAACTCCTTCCCTGAAAGTACACAGTAGACTGCCAAGCACCACTCACTAGTCCCCCAGACTAGCTCAGGCTCACCTGAATTATGTTTACATAGTCACCTAGACTTTTTTTTGTCATAGAGTTCATCACAGTTCACAACTGCATTTTTTGTGTGTTGTACTTGTAACATTTATCTCCACATGCACTGTAGCTCCACAGGGGCAGAAGAAGTATGGGTTCTGCTCACCCTTGTGTTCTCAGTGTCTAACCCAGCACCCAACATATTAAGTGATATCCAATAAATATTTAAGGAAGGGAGGAAGGAAGGAAAGAAGGAGGGAGGGAGGGAGGGAAGGGAGGATTGGCCGGGAACTTTCTTCCTATCTGGTTCCTTTAAGGTCTCTGCCCACTTTTTCTTCTTAGATTAATTTATAAAATTCTTAGATTAATTAATTAATTAATGCTTAGATTAATTTATAGAATCCCATAAGGACAACTACCGGCTATAAATAGACTATAGCCTCTCAGGAATTCTCAGACAAAAAGGGAGAGACAGATGAAAGGAAATGAAGATTAAAGCCTAACATTTACCTAAATGGGACATCATAAAACTATCAAAAGACGAGACTCAATTTTAAGGTTTTCTTTTGTGGGTTACTCATGGATTAGTAAGAACTAGGACTATTTAGATGCAAAATAAGATATGATAATTATAAAAGAAATAGACACAAATCAGTGTGAGACTCTGGTGTTGAAAAGGTACTGATCCCACCTTGGGGAGTAAGGGCAAGTGTGTTGCATGAGCTCTTTAAAGAAGCTGACATTTGACCTGGACTCTGAGGAGTGAGCTGGAGATTGTGTCCGGGAAAAGGAAGAGAGCATCACTGTAGCAGAGGAAATAACATTGTAAAGACCCAGAGATATGAAAGGGCCTGATGATTCAGACACTGGGGAAAAGGTTTGGGAAAACTGGAAAAGAAGATATAAATTGAAAGTTGTGGGAGACTGAGCTAGAGAGAAAGAGATTTTCTTCTATACATTCCCCACTAGAACTGAAGCAAAGAAGGAAGCGGGCAGAACCTGGACAAATTTAAGGAGGAAAAGGGATAGAGGAAAATGCAATAGAGGGTTTTGCGTGTCCAAAGGACAGAACATAAATACCACTGTTCCACATTCTGACTTCGCCCCACTGAACAACTTTATTTAACCTAAGCCTCACTTTCATCACCTGGAAAAATTAATATAATACCTGCCTCAAAAACCCAGCATGCAGCCAGGTTTTTAAAAATATTAGTTTCTGCTCCTCTTTTCTCCCAAAGTGCCTTGCACAAGGGGCGGGGCGGGGGGGGGGGGAGGGAGGTGGAAAATAGAAGAAATTTTTTAATGTTTGTTTTCTTTTCCTTACGAGTTTTGCTTCACTTCCTTTAACCATCCTTGATCTCTCTCTACCACCACCTGCCTCAAGCCTAGTTCCCGCAAGCAGCCAGTGTTGGCTTTGACAGGTCATAATTTCTTTGGACGGATACTTTTTCGGCCATTGTTTGCTTCAGCTGTCGTCCCAGATCTTGGCATCTCTACATGTTCCTATCCCTCAAACAGAAGCATTATCAAAAGGTTTCGGTTTTCAGTTTGTAATTGCTGGGCTGAGTACCAGGGCTCTTTTCACCTCCTGCCCAACCCACATCCTCCCTAATTCCCACGACCACCAACCAGTCAAGTTTCCACACCTGCATGCAGAAAAGGAGTGTGTGAGGCTCCCTGGGAGCCTGGCTATTTTTTGGGAGAAGTGGAAGCCACTGTGCCCAGAGAGTCCATCCTCGCCCCTCACCACACACTCTGCTTCCTGTCAATCATCCTGGAACGCAGAGTGCTGGGCAGACAATTTTGTCCACAGGATGTCTGTTTGCAGACACCACCTTCCAAGTCTCAAAGCTCAAGACTTCTCCTGACAATCCAAACACTAGAATGAAAAGGGGGGTAAAACCCTTGGGCGGTTCTTTTAAAGCCTAATAAAGTCTACTTATATTCAAAAGTCGCAACAGGTTATCTCGGCTTGCAGAGGTTGAAGAAGCTAGGAAGACTGATCTTTAAAATTCTGAGCCCCTGGGAAGTGGACATACAGGTTTCCAAGAGAGGGTACTAAAAATATGTCCTTAAAGCACCTTCAGCATATTCCAGAGACAATTTCCATAAACGATCAACCCTTGTTTCTTTGGGCACACTGGACTGCTCTGAGGGTAAGTACCTTGCAACTAAGCCACAAAGCAAAAGAATTTGCAAGACATATGTGCATAGACATTCAAGGTTCTCAACTAAATCTGTGGGATAAATTCAACTGCCTGAGGTCACTGGGTAATTTCTGCAGTCTAAATGTTTGAGACTCTAATGATTACATATGAAGCGATTGTGTGAAAAATGATTTTAAAACAATATATGTTCTTCAGGGAGCAGGTAAAAGAGTTTTCCTGCATGTGAATAGTGAAAAGATCCCCCGGTTGTCTTCTTAAGTCACTCAATAGTTTACTTGAGATCCCTTGGCCTGTCTATTCCTACAGCTTCTATATAATTATTATACAGGAATTTTGAACCTTTGTATATTTACCGGCTACAACTTACAATCTTTATATCTCTAGGAAATTGACCTAAGCTCTCTGAGATTATTATTGCCTGTGAAAAAGGATCATCATACAAACTCCACTGGATGGTACTGAAGCTCAATTGAGATCAAATGTGAAAGGAGACTGGCATGCAATAGATGCTCAATAAACGGTAGCTTAGAAAATAGAAAAGCAAGGGAAATTTGAGAGACAATCCCAGGACTGGCTTTAAAGTGGCTCTGACTAGCACTTTCACTCTCTCAACTGAGTATTAAGGACAACCCAGCAACAATCCTGGTACATCAAAGAAAGTCACAGAGATCTTCAATAAGAACCATTTTGAGATAAGACATGGAAAGATGATCCAAAATACATTATCTAAAGCATCTTAAGTCCAAAGAATTTGTCAAGTGGGTTACAGGTTCGTGTGCAGAATCAAGAACAAAAAGCAGTATATTCCAGTTCATCTCTGGAACATTAACACACATCTATCAAGAAATGCTACCACCAAAGCAGGACTCTCACAGTTCTTGCAGAAGACCAGCTTGTACTAGATACATCTGGGGTAGATCATTAATTACACTGACTTAGGAGCTTTTGGAAACACTTGTTCAAGTTCTGGCCAGATTTCCATACAGTACTCCACTGCTCTAATAGAAAATTAATTCCCAGGATGTTACAAGGATATGTATAGTCTGAGAGTTTTCAAAAGAAATCTCTAATGTACCAAATGTGGGTTTTGGGAAAACTCACTAAACCAGGTCACCAAATGCTCAAAATTTGTGGACTATATACAAGAGAAAATTATATGTTGTTTTAATAATTTAAATAATGCTGACTAAAATTAATTTTATATGTATTGAACTGGCAAAGATTTAAGAAAACAACCATCATCAAGAGGCAGGATCAAGATGGCAAAGTAAGAAGATATTGAACTCACCTTCCACCATGGACACACCAAAACTACAACTAAACATAGAATACCTCCCTCTGAGAATGACCTGAAGACTAGTTGAACATCATGTCTATAACTAAGGGTATTCAAAATAAACCACTGAGACAGGTAGGAGGGGCCAGAGACAGTCTAGTCAGTACCCACATCCCCAGTGTAGTGACCCACAAGTAGGAGGGGATATCATAAACACATAGGTCCTCCCTAAGGAGTGAGGGGTTTGAACCTCACATTGAGCACCCCAGTCCCACATAACAGCATCAAGAAGACAAGCCCCTTTAACCATAACATTTGGCTATGAAAATCAGTGGGGCTTACATCCAGGAGAGCCAGAGGGCTGTGGGAAACCAAGATTCCTCTCTTACAGAGCATGTGCACAAACCCACTCACTCCAAGTCCCAGGGCAGAGGCAACAATTTGAGAAGCTTCAGGGCCATATGTGAAGAAGATTCATTGGCTAGTTTTAGGATGAGTGCTGAAGGGGCAGAGATCTGCATAGGCACCATTTCTGACATTCACCATCTACCTTGCTAGTACCACTCACACTGCTCCAGGAACCCCCTGAGGACCTACTCCACCCCACATGTCCACCATAGCCAGTACCCCTCCAAAGCAGGTTCCAACCCACCATAGCCAGCAGGCAGCTTCAGGCAGGATCAGCAGCCCTCCACAGCAGCTTCAGCCCTGGAGAGCCTACCTCACCCATCAGTGCACCCAGAATTGTTGGGCTGGGCCCCACAGGCAGCTACACTGGGGCCAGTCCCGCCCACTAGCTGACCCACAGCAACTACAGCAACGCCACAATAAGAGGGAACGTGCAGCCCACACAGGAGACACGCCTGGAGCATATGGCTCTGGTGACCAGGGAGGATTGCTCTTCTGAACCCCACAGAAAACCTTCATAAGGCCACTCCCTCAGGAAGGGGAGGCAAAGCTGACCTACCTAATATATAGAAATGAACAAAGAGCTATGCCAAATGAGGAGAGAAAGGAATATGTTCCAAACAAAGGAACAAGACAAAACCTCATAAAAAGACCTAAATGAAATGGAGATAAGAAATCTACTTCCTAAAGAGTTCAAACTAACAATAATAAAGATGCTCCGTGAACTCAGGTGAACAGATGAACCCAGTGAGAACTTCAATAAAAAGATAGAAAATATAAAAAAGAACCAATCAGAGGTGAAGAATACAATAACTGAAATGAAAAATACACTAGGTGGCATCAACAGCAGATTAGATGATGCAGAAGAACAGGTCAGCAATCTGGAAAACAGGGTAATAGAAATAACCCAATTGGAACAGAATCTTAAAATGTTTTTAAATGAGGATATGGGAATTCCTTGGCAGTCCAGTGGTTAGGACTTGGTGTTTTCACTGCACGAGTTCAATTCCTGGTCAGGGAATGAGGATCCCACAGGCTGTGTGGCAGGGCAAAAAAAAAAAAAGATAGTCTAAGGTATCTCTGGGACAATATCAAGCATATTAACCTTTGCATTATAGGGATCTCAGAAGGAGAAGAGAGAGAAACGTGCCAGAAAATTTATTTGAAGAAATAGTGGCTGAACACTTCCCTAAGCTGGCAAACGAAACAGACCTCCAAGTCCAGTGAGCCCAGAGAGTTTCAAACAAGATGAAACAAAAAGAGAACCACACCACAACACATTATAATTAAAATGCCGAAAGTTAAAGAGAATCTGAAAGGCAGCAAGAGAAAGACAACTAGTTACGAATAAGGGAATGCACAGATTATCAGCTGACTTTTGAACAGAAGCATTACAGGCTAGAAGAGAGTGGCATGAGATATTCAAAGTTTTGAAAGGAAAAAACTTACACTCAAGAACACTCTACCTGGGAAGGTTATCATTCAGAATTAAAGGAGAGATAAAGAGTGTCCCAGGGCCACCTTCAAGATGGCAGAGGAGTAAGACGTGGATATCACCTTCCTCCCCAAAAATCATCTACATGTGGAACAACTCCTACAGAACACCTACTGAACGCTGGCAGAAGACCTCAGGCTTCCCAAAAGACAAGAAAATCCCCACGAACCTGGGTAGGGCAAAAGAAAAAAGAAGAAACAGAGACAAAAGAATAGGGACAGGACCTGCAGCCATGGAGGGAGCTGTGAAGAAGGAAAAGTTTCCACACACTAGGAAGCCCCTTCACTGGCGGAGATGGGGGGTGGGCAGGGGGGGAAGTTTTGGAGCCACAAAGGACAACACAGCAAAAGGGGCACAGAGGGCAAAGCAGAAAGATTCCTGCACAGGGGATCGGTGCCGACCAGCACTCACCAGCCCGAGAGGCTTGTCTGCTCACCCGCTGGGGCAGGTGGGGGCTGGGAGCTGAGGCTCGGGCTTCGGATGTCAGACCCCAGGGAGAGGACTGGGGTTGGCTGCATGAACACAGCCTGAGGGGGTTAGTGTGCCACAGCGAGCCAGGAGGCAGTCCAGGAAAAAGTCTGGACCTGCCCGAACAGGCAAGAGACCATTGTTTCAGGGTGTGTGACGAGAGGGGTTTCCTTCCCTGTCCATCCACAGAAGGCAGAGAACCACCTAAATGAGCTCCAGAGATGGGCACAAGCTGCAGCTATCAGCTCAGACCCCAGAGAAGGGCATGAAGTGCTAATGCTGCTACTGAAGCCACCAAGAATCCTGTGTGCAAGTGCAGGTCACTATCCACACCTCTCCTGCCCCCGGAGCCTGTGCAGCCTACCACTGCCTGGGTCCTGTGATCTGAGGACAACTTCCCCGGGAGAACACACAGTGCATCTCAGGCTGTTGCAAAGTCACGGCAGCCTCTGCTGCCACAGGCTCATCTGGCATTCCAATTATGACTACCGTACCCCTCCCTCCCCCTGCCCTGAGAGAGCCAGAGCTCCCTAATCAGCCACTGCTTTAACCCCCTCCTGTCTGGGCAAGGAACAGATGCCTGAGGGCAACGTACACTCAGAGGTGGGGCCAAATCCAAAGCTGAACCCTGGGAGCTGTGTGAACAAAGAAGAGAAAGGGAAATTCCTCTGTGCAGACTCAGGAGCAGTGGATTAAATCCCAACAATCCACTTGATGTACCCTGCATCTGTGGAATACCTGAATAGACAATGAATCGTCCCAAAATTGAGGCAGTGGTCTGTGGGAGCAACTGTATACTTGGGGTTTACTCTCTGTGACTGATTTGTTTCTAATATTTATGTTTATCTTACTTTATAGTGCTTGTTATCATTGGTGGATTTGTTTACTGGTTTTCTTGCTCTCTTTTTTTTTATTACTTTTCTTATTTTTTTATTTTATATATTTTTAATTTTTTATTTTAATAACATTATTATTTTTTCTTTCTTTCTTTTTCTCCCTTTTCTTTTGAGCCACGAGGCTGACACAGGCTTGGTGCTCTGGAGAGCTGTCAGGCCTGAGCCTCTGAGGTGGGAGAGCCGAGCTCAGGACACTGGACCACAAGAAACCACCCATTCCCACATATCGATCGGTGACAGCTCTCCCAGAGATCTCTGTCTCATCGCTAAGACCCAGCTCCACCCAACGGCCAGCAAGCACCAGTACTGGACGCCCTATGCCAAACAACTAGCAAGACAGGAACACAACCCCACCCATTAGCAGAGAGGCTGCCTAAAATCATGCTAAGTTCACACACACCCCAAAATACACCAGGGGACATGACCCTGCCCACCAGAAAGACAAGATCCAGCCCCAACCACCAGAACACAGGCACCAGTCCCCTCAACCAGGAAGCCTGCACAAGCCACGGAACCAACCTTACCCACTGGGGGCAGAGACCAAAAACACTGGGAACCATGAACTGGCAGCATTCAAAAAGGAGACCCCAAAAACAGTAAGTTAAGCAAAATGAAAAGACAGAGAAATATGCAGCAGATGAAGGAGCTAGGAAAAACCCACCAGACGAAACAAATGAAGAGGAAATAGGCAGTCTATCTGAAAAAGAATTCAGAGTAATCATAGTAAGGATGATCCAAAATCTTGGAAATAGAATGGAGAAAATACAAAAAAAATTTTAAAAAGACTTAGAAGAACTAGAGAGCAACAAAAAATGATGAATACAATAAATGAAATTAAATATTCTCTAGAAGGAATCAATAGCAGAAGAGCTGAGGCAGAAGAATGGATAAATGACCTGGAAGGTAAAATAGTGGAAATAACTACCACAGAGCAGAATAAAGAAAAAAGAATGAAAATAATTGAGGACAGCTGCAGAGACCTCTGGGACAATATTAATTACACCAACATTCGAATTATAGGAGTCCCAGAAGAAGACAAAAAGAAAGGGACTGAGAAAATATTTGAAGAGATGATAGTTGAAAACTTCCCTAACATGGGAAAGGAAATAGTCATTCAAGCCCAGGAAGCACAGAGAGTCCCATAAAGATAAATCCAAGGAGAAACACACCAAGACACATATTAATCAAACTATCAAAAATTAAATACAAAGAAAAAATGTGGAAAACAGTAAAGGAAAAGCAACAAATAATATGCAAGCAATGCCCATAAGGTTAACACCTGATCTTTAATCAGAAACTCTGCAAGCCAGAAGGGAGTGGCAGGACATATTTAAAGTGATGAAAGAGGAAAACCTACGACCAAGATTACTCTACCCAGCAAGGATCTCATTCAGATTTGATGGAGAAATTAAAACCTTTACAGACAAGCAAAAGCTAAGAGAATTCAGCACCAGCAAACCAGCTTTACAACAAATGCCAACGGAATTTCTCTAGGCAGGAAACACAAGAGAAGGAAAAGACCTACAAAAACAAACCCAAAACATTTAAGAAAATGGTAATAGGAACATACATATCAATAACTACCTTAAATGTAAATGGAATAAATGCTCCAACCAAAAGACAAAAATGGGTGGAAGACCTAAATAGACATTTCTCTAAGGAAGACATACAGATGGCCAAGAGGCACATGAAAAGATGCTCAACATCACTAATCATTAGAGAATTGCAAATCAAAACCACAATGAGGTATCACCTCACACCAGTCAGAATGGCCATCATCAAAAAATCTAAAAACAATAAATGCTGGAGAGGGTATTAAGAAAAGGGAACCCTCCTGCACTGTTGGTAGGAATGTAAATTGATACACCCTTTATGGAGAACAGTACGGAGCTTCCTTAAAAAACTAAAAATAGAACTACCATACGGCCCAGGAACCCCACTACTGGGCATATACCCTGAGAAAACCATAATTCAAAAAGATACATGTACCACAATGTTCATTGCAGAACTATTTACAATAGCCAGTACATGGAAGCAACCTAAGTGTCCATCGACAGATGAATGGATAAAGAAGATGTGGCACATATATACAATGGAATATTACTCTGCCATAAAAAGAAACGAAATTTAGTTATTAGTAGTGAGGTGGATGGACCAAGAGTCTGTCACACAGAGTGAAGTAAGTCAGAAAGAGAAAAACAAATACCATATGCCAGCACATATATATGAAATCTAAGAAAGAAAAGAAAAGTGTTTCTGATGAACCTAGGGGCAGGACAGGAATAAAGATGCAGATGTAGAGAATGGATTTGAGGACACGGGGAGGGGGAAAGGTAAGCTGGGATGAAGTGAGAGAGTAGCATGGACATATATACACTACCAAATGTAAAATAGATAGCCAGTGAGAAGCAGTTGCACAGCACAGGGATATCAGCTCATTGCTCTGTGACCACCTAGAGGGATGGGATAGGGAGGATGGAAAGGAGACGCAAGAGAGAGGGGATATGGGGATATATGTATACATAGAGCTGATTCTCTTTGTTATACAGCAGAAACTAACACATCATTGTAAAGCAATTATACTCCAATAAAGATGTTAAAAAAAAAAAAAAAGAATTTCCCTGGCAAGCAACAGCTAAAGAAATTCATCACCACTGAACCAGCCATACAAGAAATATTAAAGGGATTTCTTTAAATGGAAAAGAAAAGGCCATAACTAAAACTAAGAAATTATATTAAAGGAGACATATCACTGGTAAAAGCAAACATATATTAAAGGATCAATAATTTACAAAGCTAGTGTGAATTTTAAAAGACAAATGTAGTAAAATCAACTATAACTACAATAATTAATTAAGGGATACACAATTTAAAAGACAGAAAATCTGATGTCAAAAAAGTAAAACAGCAAGTGGAGGGAGTTAAAATATAGTATTTTTAGTATGCGTTTGAACTTAAAATAGACTGCTTTATATAGACTGGTTGTCATACATGAACCTCATGGTAACCACATATCAGAAACTTACAATAGGCACACAATAACTTAAAAGAAAGGGATCCAAACATAAAACTAAAGAAACTCATCAAATCACAGAGGAAGAGAGCAAGAGAAGAAGAAAGGAACACAGAAGAACTACATAAACAACCAGAAAACAATTAACAAAACAGTGATAAGTACACACCTGCCAATAATTACTTTAAATGTAAATGAACGAAATGCTCCAATCAAAAGACAGAGTGGCTGAAAGGATTAAAAAAAAAAAGTCCCGTATATATGCTGTCTACAAGAGATTCACTTCAGGTCTAAAGGCATACACAGACTGAAAGTGAAAGGATGGAAAATGATATTCCATGCAAATAGAACCAAAAAGAAAGTTAGGGTAGAAATATTTGTATCAGACAAAACATATTCAAAACAAAGTCTGTAACAAGAGTGAAAGATGAACATTTCATAATGATGAAGAGATCAATTCAACAAGAGGATATAACACTTGTAAATATTTATGCCCCCAACATAGAAGCACCTAAATACATAAAGCAAATATTAGCAGACATAAAATGAGAAATTGACAGTAATAAAACAACAGAAGACTTTAATATCCACTTACAGCAATGTATAGATTATCTAGACAGAAAATTAACAAGAAAACAGTGGTGTTAAATGACATATTAGAATCGATGGACTTAATAGATGTATACAGAACATTCCATCTGGAAACAGCAGAATACGCATTCTTTTTGAGTGCACATGTAACATTCTCCAAGATAGATCATGTGTATTAAGCCACAAAACAAGTTTCAATAAATTTAATAAGATTATAATCATATCAAGCATCTTTTCAATAACAAAGGTATGAAGCTAGAAACCAACTACAAAAAGAAAACTGGGAAAAAACACAAACACAGAGACTAAACAACATGGTACTAAACAATCAATGGTTTAACGAAGAAATCAAAGGTGAAATTTTAAAATTCCTAGAGACAAATGAAAATGGAAACATAACCTACCAAAATCTATGAGAGAAAACAAAAGCAGTTTTAAGAGGGAAGTTTATAGTGATACAGGCCTACCTCAAGAAACCAGAAAAATCTCAGATAAACAATGCAATTATACACCTAATGGAACTAGAAAAACAAAAAGAAACACAGCTCAACGTTAGTAGAAAGAGGGAAATAATAAAGATCAGAGTGAAAATAAATGACATAGAGATTTTAAAAGATAGATAACATCATGAAACTAAAAGCTGGTTCCTTGAAAAGTAAACAAAATTGATAATCCTTTAGTCAGACTCATCAAGAAAGAAGAGAAAAGGCCCAAATAAATAAAATCATTAATGAAAGAGGAGAAATTACAACTGACTCCACAGAAATACAAAGGATCATAAAAACTACTATGAACAATTATATACCAACAAATTGGAAAACCTAGAATAGATGGATAAATTCCTAGAAATGTAGAATCTTCCAAAACTGAATCACAAAGAAATAGAACATCTAAAAAGTCCAATTGCCAGTAAAAAAATTGAATTAGTAATCAAAAACTGTCAACAAACAAAAGTTCAGCACCAGAAAACTTCATAGGTGAATTCTACCAAATATTTAAAGAAGAGTTAATAACTAGCATTCTCCAACTTTTCCAAGAAATTGAAGAGGAAGGAAAACTTCCAGATTCATTGTATGAGGCCAGCATTACCCTAATACCACAACCAGACAAAGACACTGCAAAAAAAAGAGAAAATTACAGGCAAATACCCTTGATGAACATAGATGCAAAAATCGTCAACATGTTAGCAAACCAAATTCAACACTGCATTAAAAGAATCATATACCATGATCAAGTGAGATCTACTCTAGGGATGTAAGGATGTTTTAACATCCACAAACCATTACATTAACAAAATGAAGAATAAAAATCATATGATTATCTCAATGGGTACAGAAAAAGCATTTGACGAAATTAAACACACATTTATGATAAAAATTCTCAACAAAGTGGATATAGAGAGAACATACCTCAACATAATAAAGGCCATAAATGAGAAGCCTACATCTAACATCATACTCAATGGTGAAAGCTGAAAACTTTTTCTCTAAGATCACAAGCAAGACAAGGATTCCCACTCTTCCACTTTTATTCAACATTGGTTTGGAAGTCCTAGCCATAGCAATTAAACAAGAAAAAGAAATAAGTCATCCAAACTGTAAAAGAAGAGTAAAACATGATACTACATAAAGAAAAACCTAAAGATTCCACCAAAAAACATATTAGAACAAATAAATGAATTTAGTAAGTTTGCAGGATACAAAATTAGTACACAGAGACTTCCCTGGAGGTCCAGAGGTTAAGACTTCACTTTCCAATGCAGGGGCTGCGGGTTCAATCCCTGGTTGAGGAGCTAAGATCCCACATGCCTCATGGCCAAAAAAACCAAAACATAAAACAGACGCAATATTGTAACAAATTCAATAAAGACATAAAAAATGGTCCAGGTCAAAAAAAAATCTAAAAAACAAAACAAAACAAAAAACCAAAATCAGCATACAGAAATCTGTTGCCTTTCTATACACTTATCAGGAACTATCAGAAAGAGAAATTAAGAAAAAAGTCCCATTTACAATTACAACAAAAAGAATAAAATTCCTAGAAATAAATTTAACCAAGGAGGCAGAAGATCTGTACTCTGAAAACTATAAGATGTTGATGAAAGAAATTAAAGATGACAGAAATAAATGAAAAGATATATCATGTTCTTGGATTGGAAGCATTAATATTGTTACAATGCCCGTATTATCCAAAGCAATATACATATTCAATGTAATTCCTATCAAAATACCAATAGCATTTTTCACAGAACTGGAACAAACAATTTTAAAATTTGTTTGAAACAAAAAAAGTACCATGCACAGCCAACACAATATTGAGTAAGAAGAACAAAACTGGAGGCATCATGCTCCCTGACTTCAAACTATACCACAATGCTCTACCAATCAAAACAGTATGGGGCTTCCCTGGTGGCGCAGTGGTTGAGAGTCTGCCTGCTGATGCAGGGGACGCGGGTTCGTGCTCCGGTCCAGGAAGATCCCACATGCCATGGAGCGGCTAGGCCCATGAGCTATGGCCGCTGAGCCTGTGCGTCCGGAGCCTGTGCTCCACAACAGGAGAGGCCACAACAGTGAGAGGCCCACGTACCGCAAAACAAAATAAAAAAACAGTATGGTACTGACATGAAAACAGACACACAAGTCAATGGAATGGAATTGAGAACCCAGAAATAAACCAACCCACATATGGTCAGTTTATTTACAACAAGGAAGCCAAGAACATACAGTCTCTTCGATAAATAATGTTGGGATAACTGGATAACCAAATGCAAAAGAATGACCCAGACCATTCTCTTACACCAAATATAAAATTAAACTCAAAATGGATTAAAGACTTGACTGTAACACCTGAAACCATAAAACTCCTAAAAGAAATCACAGACAGCTCTTTGCCATCATTCTTAGCAATATTTTTTTGGATCTGTCTCCTCAGGCGAGGGCATGAAAAGCATAACAAACAAGTGGGACTACATCAAATAAAAAAGATTTTTCACAGTGAAGAAAACCAGCAACAACACAAAAAGACAACCTACTAAATGGGAGAAGATAATTGCAAGTTATATATTCGATAAGGGGTTAATATCCAGTATATATAAAGAACTCAGACAACTTAATATTTAAAAATCCAATTATAAAAGGGCAGAGGATCTAAATAGACGTTTTTCCAAAGAAGACATACAGATGGCTAACAGACACATGAAAAAAAATGCTCAACATCACTTATCATCAAGGAAATGCAAATCAAAACCACGAGATATAAGTCCACACATGTAAGAATGGCTACTATCAAAAAGGCAACAAATAACAGTATAGGTAAGAATGTGAAGGAAAAGGAATACTTGTTCACTTTGGGTGGGAATATAGATTGGTGCAGCCACTGTGGAAAATAGTATGGAAGTTCTTCAAAAAATTAAAAACAGAACTACCGTTGGATCCAACAATTCCACTTCTGGGTATTTTCCTGAGGAAAATGAAAATGCTAATTCAAAAAGATATATGCACCCCTATGTTCATTGCAGCATTATTTATAACACCCAATATACAGAAGCAATCAAAATGAACAGATGAACAGATAAAGAAGATGTATATATTGGGTTGGCCAAAAAGTTCGTTTGGGTTTTCCATAGCGTCTTATGGAAAAACCCAGACAAACTTTTTGGCCAACCCAATATATCATGGAATATTGCTCAGCCATAAAAAAGAATGAAATTTTGCCAAGTGCAACAACATGACCTAGAGGATGTTACACTAAGTGACATGTCAGACAGAGAAAAGATAAACACCATATGATTTCACTTATATATGAAATATAAAAGACAAAATAAACAAACAAAACAGACCAGAAACAGATTCATAGATACAGAGGAGGAGTACAGGGAGTTGGGCAAAATAGGTGAAGGGGATTAAGAGGCACAAACTTCCAGTTCCAAAATAAATAAGTCACGGGGATGTACTACACAGAACAGGGAATATAGTCAATAATATCATAATAACTTTAAATGGTGACAGAGGGTAAACAGATTATGGTGATCATCTGAGAGTGTATATAAATGTCTAATCACTATATTGTACCCCTGAAACTAATATAACATTGTATGTCAAATACACTTCAATTAAAAAAATATCAGCCACCAGAGTACTGAAGAATGGAAGGATGAGACTGACAAAAAGTCAATTTTGAATGATGGTAGTAAAGTACAATAATATGAAACCAATATGAAAATATGTAGCAAGGTTATAAAAATAGGTTCGTATTTTGTGACTATAGCTTTCTTTTATGATTAGAAAAAAAGCAATACACATTTTACCAACAAAAAATGCTCAGCATTCACAGATGGGTTATACAACCTGTAGCAACATCCCTACTAACAGTATTTTTGAAAGTCAATCACACTGTCCTTTAAATGCAAATAATTAAAATATCAACTTAGAAACCCAAAAGAGTTTGATATAAAGGAGAAACGGTTGCTATTTCATTTTTCTTGGTCCATATTGCTTTATCTAAGCAAACTGCAAAGTGTCCTAAAAGCCATATGGGAGATGTACTTCCTCACAGCTGCAAAGGAAACATTTGCAGAACAGAAAACACCAGAAATCACAATATATTCTTAGAGTAGAATGGAAAGCACATGAAATATTTAAAACATGGAGTTGAGATTTCATATTAAAATATTTTAATTGCCGGTAGTGAGCCATTCCTTTTTATTTCAGGGCTCAGTTAGAGTAGCAACAACCGAGCGGGGAGGCGAGGAGGGAAGGAATAAAGGAGCAAAGAACAACAGTCACTCGAAGTGAAAACAATCCCTACCAAACCACAGAAAAATTAAGTTTTTCTTTTTTTTGAACGGAATTGTGTTTTGTTTCTTACATAAGTTTTAGTGCTGTAAAATGTGGCACGTTTTATTCTATCCGTCCCCTCAGAAAAGCCGAACAGAAACCAGTCCTCATGGTTTCGAGAGAGCAAACTTCCCCTCTCTCATGTTTCAACGACACAGTCTCCACTTGGGCCGGGGAGCGTATCATATATCATAAATCTCTCTCTGATAGATATTTGGCAGGCACTCAGCACCCCAGGCTATGCAACCACGTACAGTATGGAAAATTTTTAAGGTGGAATCTTGATTCTGTAACTTAAAGACTTAATAGCACCTCAAAACATTTTACTACTTCCTGGTACACAAACACACAAAGCCAAGAAAGCGGAATTCTCCATATGGTTTTCGGCTTTATAGGATATATACACAATAAGCCACGCAACTGTAAACCTGGAGGCGTTCTCTTGCTGTTGTTAATTCAACCTCAGTGAAAATGAAAAAAAAAAAAAAAACCAAAAACGTAGAGAGTTTGATCCCAGCCCAGATCCTGAAAGAATCAAGTCACTAGGCACTTCTAGAATCTGCTTTTTAACTCTCCAATCCCCCACAGGTAACCATTCCACACCTTCTTAGAAACTGGGGGAGCAGCAGGACTAAGGGGCTGGGGACAGATTTTATGGTAAGATAATAACATGCTGTCAAAGGTACTGTCAGAGATTTCAACAGCAAGGCTTAACAGTTGATGAGAGTCATAGAAACCCCAGTAGAGTCTGTCTCCTGATTCCGGGCCCAAATCTGACATTTCGAGGGCCTCTGTGCATGCCCTCCCACCTTCTCAGATGTTGCAAACCTTTTCAGACTTACATATTCTTCCTCAGGAGCCTCCTTCAACAAATCAAGCAGTTTTTGAAATTGCAAACTGCCCTACATCACATCACGTCGGCAGGCACTGGGGCCCGTTGGAAGACTTCTCTCCCAGCAAAGCCCTTGTTGTGAAGCCATGAGAGCCCTTCTGTGCAAGAAGGGGTTAACTCTGCAGTATTTGGATGTGCCTGAATGTTCTCAGCGTTCTGGGGCTGAGTAATTCTTAGAAGGACTAAATGGAAAGGGGGGAAATGCAGACTGGGCAGTAGGGCATTGAGTTCTCTGTGGAAAGAAACTCAATGAACACTTTTTCAAGTTTAAAATAAACGTGAAAAAGGAAGCGTTTAAAATAAATACTTCTTTTTTGCTGTTGTTCACAAATTAACCGTAGTTTGGACAGGCTAAATAGAAAACTTTCAGTGCAGTTGATTGAGAGTTTTCCTGTCCAGTCCCAATCAATTTGAGAAGAAAATTGAAGTGAAATTCAGACAGAATGGTGGGGTGTGAGGGATGTTAAATGGTTATACTGGTTATACGTGTATGCCTATTTACTTATACTATTACTGATGAGTAACTCACAAAATAACTTAAACTCTAAGTAATTTATATCATTTCCACCCAGCCTGTTTTTACCAATTTATTCTTGAGATGCTGACACTTCCCATCAATGAACGTCTTAGCCTTGGTACTGAGGCTCACTGCTCCTCTCCCAGTCACTTAAGAACCCCTATATTTGACCATCAAGTTCAAGACTGACCTCCTAACCACTTCTAGAAGAAAAAAATATATACATGGTTGTTTTTCAGGAAGCACTGAGCGATGGCCCTGCCCAAGTCGGACACATGCAAGAGCCCATCAGTCCTCTCCAATTCCCCACCTCTTAAATCAGTGGTTCTCAGCCTGGGTTGCAAATCAGAATCCCCTGGGAAGCTTTTAAAACTTTCCAAGGCCCAGGCTACATCCCAGATGCATTATATCAGAGCCTTTGTGGGTGAAACTGAGGTATCATTATTTTTTAAAAGCCCTCAGGCGCTTCCACGCAACCAGAGTGAAAACAGCATCCTGGTTGTTGTCCCTGTGTCCATCTTGCTCTCCTCCAATCAATAATTCCTCTGAAGTTAGCAGTGAGGTTTCTAAAGTAACATAGGCAGTCACGTTTTCTCCCTATTTACCTGTCGTAAGGGTTCCTTAAGGCCTTCAGGAAAGCATCTTAATACCTTAGCGTGACAGTCAGTCTTCTGGCCTCCATTTCCTTCTCTGGCTGTACCTCCCGCTCATCCCTGCCTCCACACTCAGCAGCCCGGCCCGGCAGGACTACTGGAACCCCACATAAACACACACTAACCATGGAACAGGCTACTCTTTCAGGCTGGAAAATTCTCTCTCCCCCTGCCCAGCACATTCTTATGTCTATCTTCTCATTCACCTTTGGATTCAAGTCTGGTGTTTCTCCTTGGGAAGCCCATCCCCCACAATAGTCCCAGGCTGGGTAGCTGTTCACCACCACTAGTGTGCCCCCCAAACCCTAGATGTATCTGGAGTACAGGCAGAGAAGATGCCCATCACCACCAGTATTCCCCCCATATCCTGGAGCTCCCTCTAGTACAAGTGGAAAGACTGTGCCCATCTATTTGTTTTCTTTCCCACTAGATCATGAACAGTTGGAAACAAAGATCTTGCTGCCATGCGCCCTTGGAGCCCAGTTCAGCACCTGGCCCGTGGTGGAGGCACAGAATGAACAAGGGCTAACAAGTGTTCCATGACAGTTCTACCCAGGAAACTTCACTTTCAAACGCAACATTATGCTGTTCCTGGTGGAGAATACCTCCCAGATTATTTGAATCCTCTCCATGAAACCCAACATTTTCCTGTGGTACATACAAATGGTCAACATTCTATAGGTTCAATGAGATGCAGCTGAGAGGTACCTGTGAGGGGGCAGCAGTTAGATTTGGTGTCAAAGGTCAAAGTGCCTTCAGGCTACATTCTCAGAAGGGAAAGACCTCTGCTGCATATGTCAAGAATCAAAATATTTTTGTGGCTTCCAAGACTTCGACCCACCTCCCAGTTGATTAATTCTCATTGAGAAAGAGAAAGAAAATGCCACGGGAAATAATTCAGCATGGGAAGAGATTTAGACCATCAACTCATGCTCTGCAATTGTGATAGCCTGGGGTTCGGTGCCAGTGGGATGAGAGTAAAGGGAAAGAATGGCCTATCATTGCTTCTGGAAGCCCTGTTGGCCACAGCCATGCTGCCTGCCCCATGAGCTGAGGAGGAATGGTTAGTCAATAAAATGGAATGTCCCACGGTGACCTACTGAAAGCATAAAGCTAAGCTGGTGGGAGATTGCTTTGCATGCCAGGAAGAGAGGGAGAGGAAGAGATGGAAAGAAAGAAGGAAAAACATAAAGGACACTAGGAGAAAAAGGGAAGAGATTTTAAAGATGAAGAGAAGAAAAGCGTGAGAAGAGGGCCAACAGGTATAGAATCTCCTGCAACCATCTAGAAAATGAATATTCTATTCTCATTTTACAGATGAGGAAAATGCAACAGAAAGGAGTTAACTGAGTCAAAGTTATGGATCTACTAAGTAACAGAAGTAAAAAGAGGAAAGAAAAGGAGTGAGATTCTGAAGAGCAAATATGTGGGGGGAAAGGAACGTGTGAGAGGCAGGAAGAGAAAGACAGGCAGGCAGAATAGGCCAAGAATGTAATTTAAAAGCAAATACAGCAGTGCTGATGTGTCCCAGACATGCAGCGTGAAGCCCATGCCTCCCTGGGACCATACCAGTCTCTCCCTTCTCTGAGCGTATGGACCTTTCTTGGGCCTGAGCCCACGTGCTCATCTGCTGCCTGGCCAGGTTGTAGTCTTACTCCGTGGAATTTCAGAAACAGCTTCAGGGAACAAAGTCAGCTTCAAGTGTTTCTGGCTAACCCTTCAGTAGACTGTGGAGAGCATGGAAGAATACAGAACATGCCCCAGGCCTAAGAACCTGTGCTTCTGCTTGTGCCCTGGACCTCAACCTAGAGAAAGGGTGGCCAGGCCAACTTCTCCAGGTCCATTTACTGTGACAAGAGGCCCTTCTAACTCCGACACCCGCACCCCAAACACATCCTACTAGGCTAACTGCCGCATTCTGGTTCTCTGGAAATTGCAGGCCAACTGAAATGAGCTTTGTCCTTATTGTCCCTTTGCATTAATTTTGGTGTACGTTTGTCAGTTTTGAATGCTAATCTGAGTTTCTGAGTTGGAGGAACCCTCTTTCTGTCCTTTTTTTCTTACATGTTGACACAGAAGGGTCACTGCTTCAGAGAGGAGTCTGGCCAGCTGGGTGGGAACAATAATTTCAGGATGGAGGTAAGCAGCCCCCGAATTGCTCACATTCCTTTTTTCGGTTATCAACCATCATTTTTTAACAGGTTCACATAACATGCCAGCCTGAATGCACAGAGCTCCGAAACTACAGCTCTTTGCTATGGGAATGTTACTAAAACAACAAAAAAGTTGTAACCAAGTACCCAGTTATATCAGGCATTGTGAGGCTAATAATATGAACTCTAACAACAATAACACATTTTATAGAGCACTCAACATTTCACAGATAGCTTTCACACGTATTATTTCATTTCATTGTCATTAGCAATCCTAAGTGGTAGGTGGGGCAAATATTTTGCCCTGTGCCTGGGTAAACAACCTTATTTTTGTTACAGCTTGTTTAACGTAGTGAAATATTAGAAACAGTGTAAATGTCCAATCGTAGGAGCATGACTATATAAACTGTAATGACTCACACAACAGAATATTGTGTAGCCAATGTTAAGCAGGTCTGTATTTACTGATGTGGAAAAATGTTTATAATGGTAAATGAAAAATGCAGGTTACAAATATCCATACATATAAAAAGAACACTTTTGGGGGTATATTTATGGGCAAATTTGCACAAAATTTCTGGCAGATTATATTACAAATACTTTTCCTCTGGGTGGTGGATTTAGGGTGAATTAACTTATTTTTTTCATTTTTTATTTCTTAGTATTTTCTACTTTGTCACTACTATTTATTGCTTCTGTGATTTAAAAAAGAAAGGATGAGGCACACAATTATTTTTAAGTAATTAAGTATTTATAGCTTCTCACTCCTGATTGTCACTGCTTTGAGATAAGGCAGTCTAAACTGAATGATCTGAAGGACTCGATTTGGGTCAGCAGTATTTCAGTCTCTGTCTTAAATATACATTTAAAAATATATATTAGATACCGTAAGAGGAAAAATAAACAGTTCCTGCCAAACATAAAACTTAGTCAAAAGTTTGAGTTTTTAATTGTAGTTATTTGCAGTGAGTCTGTTTTTTGTGACATAATTGATGGAGTAGGTGCCAAGGTCATAGTGTGCTATTTGCAGAGATATACTAGCTAGTGAAGCAATGAAAGCAACAAACTTTAAGAAGTATTTACATATAAAGCATAAAAAAGTTTAAAACCAAGCAAATATCTTTAAATATAGTGGCTAAAAACGTAATCATAATCACTACAGAAATAAAATCTGTCTCTAAAATTAGAGTTAGTTTAGGAAAAGTAATGGGTAAGGTCTATTTAACTTTCAAAGGACAGATAATTCCTATATACTATAAATGTTTCAAGAGCATAGAAGAAGATGGAAAGCTTCCCAGCTCAATACAAATAACTAGTATAAATCTTATATTAAATGTGTAAGGACGTTTATGGGAATGTATAGAGAACGACTTGGAAGAATATACCTCAAGTAGAGGTCAATCTCATTTAGGTACATAAAGGAAAACATTTTAAAGTATAAGAAAATTTAATCCATCATTATATGAAAACAATCAAAATGAAATAGGATTTTCTCAGAAAAGCAGGGATAGTTCAACATCAGGAAATCCATTGTATTTTCACAAAATTGATAGATTAAAGGGAAAAAAATTTAATTACCTAAGGAAATGGATAAAATATTTAACTTAGAAAAAGATATTTTTCCGAAGTCTCAAGAGGAAAAGATACATAATTAAAACTGCACTATAATGCAAGATTGCACAATTAATGAAGTAGAATAGAGAGTTCTACTGATAGATCCATGTCTATTTCCATATATCAGTGAAAATTAATATACAAAATGCCATATTCCACAACAATGGAAAAAACTAAATCATTAAAGAAAATCATGCTGAACTGATTTGGTATTTACTGGCCATTTATTTAGGGAAAAATTAATGTATACTCCTAATTCCTATTACACCCCAAAATAAATTCCAGATGAACAAAAGAAAAAAAAAAACGACATAACAATAAAAGCATTAGAAAAGCACATGGGAAAACATTTTATAGACATCATAAAGAACAAAAATAGTGAAAAATTAAAACTTTGTAATGGCAAATAATATCTTTAACAAATTAAAATATTATAACAGATTGTTAAAATATTTGTAGCATATATAAAGGACAAGGGATAAAGATCCAGAAAATACAGAAACATGTTACAAATCAATGAGACAAATAAACCAATAGAAAATGGATGAAGGATATAAACAGACAATTCACAGAAGAAATGAAAGATTATATACAAAGTATATGTAAAAATATGCTCCACCTCACTATTAACCAATGGGTTATTTTCTCATCCATCAGAGAGATGGATCCAAAATTTAAATATTGATAATATGCAGTGTTGATGAGGGTGTGGGGGAAAAGGCATTTCATGCTTTGTTGATGGGAGTGCAATTTGGAAAACCTAAACTCTGCCTTTGGAAGGTACTTTGGCAATATTGACCAAATTATCTGTAAGAATATTTGCTTGATTGGTTGCATACTTAGAAATCTTTCCTACACAAATACTCTCACTTAATTATGCAGAACCTAAAGCAATTTAACTGTAAATTAGTTGAAGTATCTTTAATAATATTAATGGCATTTCTATTCTATGGAATAATATGCAGCAATTAAAAAGAATAAAGTAAGTTTTCATTTACTGCTCTTTAATGATCTGTAAGACATGTTGCTATGTTTTTTTAAAAAGCAAGTTGCAGAGCACAAAGAGCAATATAATTTGGGAGGAAGCCCCAAATATTCGTGGAGAAAAATGAAGAAAGAAGTGCTCCAGACTCTTAAAGATGGCAATAATGGAGGTGGAAGAGTAAAGGAAACTTCAGCCACTGTCTTGACCCTGTCACATATCTCATTGGCAGAATCAAGATACTGAAACACAGTAACTGATTAACAAAAATCATTATTTCATTCTTGCCTCTAGTTCCCTGTTATTCACTCAAATCACATTTTTAGACTTCTTTAGAGTTTACTTATAAAAGACTTTAATAACACTTCATGTCTATAAAATGCTTTACAGTTTACATAGTACTTTCTTATTCATTATTGTCCTTGGACAGGAAAACAGAGCAAGTATTATTACCTTCATTTTCCATGTGAGGCAGAATAAAATAAATTGTCTAAAATTACAGAGCTAGGAGAGTATTGAATCTATGCCTTCCTATCCCACTTCCATTGCCTATCATACGACCTCAGAGACAAGCTCACCGAATGAAAATATTGTCGTTAATAGACTTTTATATCCTATGAGTCAATCTGAGACCAGCTGAAGGAACAGTTATTGAAGAACACAATGTCTCCATTGAGCATTTCTACATGTAACATTGACCCAAAGTATGAACATAGCAGTAGTGTGCACTCCAGTTTTACATAAGAGCCCAAGAATTTAAGTGACTTTTCCGAACACATGGTTAATTAATAGCAGAGTCAAATCTAGAACCTACCTCCTCTGAGCCCAATCCACTGATCCCTCCACCACTCTACTTTCATTTTTCTACCATATTCCTGCCATACCGTTCATCTTTATTTTTTGTATTTGAGGCATCGCAGATGCAGAATATATGATCAGAGATGGCTGGTGTACAAATTAAGATTTCCTGACCCTTTTTCCCAACTGCATTCATACTGCATTGAAAATATGAGAGATTGTGATAAACCTTAGCCCCATGGTATAGATACAGAGCCAATTAGAAGGAGCCTAGGACTGAAAAAGTCTAGAAGAAAATTGATTCCAGCAGGTTTATTTTCAGACGAAGGAATGAGTGGAAGCCTAAGGAGGTAAAGTGACTTTTTCCATGTTCGTTCAGGAAGTGTCATAGACAGTTCCAAATGCTGTCCTCCTCCCATTTCCCTGCCCTGTCTCATAGATTAGAAGATTTCACCAAGCATAGGAAATTCCAGAAAGAGCAAAGAGATGAGAGGGTGTTCTCTTGAAAATTAGGAGGAAAGGAGAATCCAACTTTGAAAACCTATGTTAAAAGAATTAAAAAGCAGAACTAATGAGATGAAATTGGTGTTTTTATATGTAGTCTCACAATTTTTATTTTATCGTTAGAGCTGAGTCTATTTATTTATTTTTGTGGTACGCGGGCCTTTCACTGTTGTGGCCTCTCCCGTTGCGGAGCACAGGCTCCGAACGTGCAGGCTCAGCGGCCATGGCTCACGGGCCTAGCCGCTCCGCGGCATGTGGGATCTTCCCGGACCAGGGCACGAACCCGTGTCCCCTGCATCAGCAGGCGGACTCTCAACCACTGCACCACCAGGGAAGCCCCCATTTACTTATTTATTTATTTTGAATCTGTCACCTAACTTTTCACTTTCTTTTTTCTACGCATTCTATATTTCTTTTTCACTCCTTCTTGCCTTCTTTTGGATTAAATATTTTACTATTCCATTTCACTCTTTATTAGCTTTTTGGTTATGTATTATTCTTTTTAAAGCAATTTTCTTACAGATTACATTATGGACCTTAGATGTATCGCAACCTAGAATAACCTAGTATTTATATTCCATGCCAAGCAATGGGTGTCTAGACACTTTAATTACGTTTACCCTCCTCACTCTTTTTTTGTTATTTTCATATATTTTTATTCTTCTCATACTTAAAATCCCAAAGACATTTTTATTTATTTCATACAATTAACATATTTCTTTAAAATTTTACTCAACTGTTTACTCTTTCTGTTGCTCTTCTTTACTTTCTGTATTTCACTTTTCCATATGGGAATATATGTCTTCTCTCTGAAAGTATTTCTCTCAGTATGGGACTACCAGCAAGAGTTTTGGAAAGTTTTTCTTTGGAGATTTCTTTATTTTACCTTCTCTGAAAGAAAATTTCTTTCCTCTTCTGAAAAAAATTTTTGCTAGATGTAGAATTCTAGGTAGACAGATTTTTTTCTTCCAGCAATTTAAAGATGTACTATCTTTTGGCTTCCACCTTTGCTGTTAAAATGTAACACTTATGGTTGTTGTTTCTATGCAGATAATGTATTTTTTATTGGCTGCTTTCAAGATTTTTCCCTTTGTTTTTGGTTTTCATCAATTTCACAAGATTGTATCTAAATGCATTTTTCTTTCCATTTATCCTGCTTGAGGTATAATATGCTTCTTGAATCTAAGGTTTCCTATCTTTCATCAGTTTTGGAAAATTCTCAGACATTATCTCTTCAGATGTCTTATACGTCTCTGTATCAGTCATTGTTTTTTTTCCTAGTGCTTAAGTTTGGATACATTTTAATAAAGAGGAGCTGTGTCCAATCTGCTGTTAAACCTATCTTCTGAGTTTTTCATTTGTTACTGAGGTTTCACTTCAGGAACTTCTATTTGATTTCTTTTACAGATTTCACTGTTGAAACTATCCATATTGTGTTCTATTTTTTTGAATATATTAGTCATAGTTATTTTAAACTCTGCTAACTCGAATATTAGGATCATCTGTGGGTCCATTTTTATTGGCTGTTTTTACTCTTAGCTTCATTTGGTCTTGTTTCATGGCATATCTGTTTATTTTTGTTCAAATGTCAAACATTGAATATCAAAAATTGTAGAGGACCTGGAGGCATCTTTAACTTCTGTCAAGAAGGTAGAATAGGACATATCACCTTTGTCTGATCAAAAGAGTTAGCTATTTCAAGACTGGATTTCAGTCTTTTCAGTCTTTTGGTCTTGGCTTATTTTCAGTTTGACCTTACTGCTAAAGGAATGAAACTTTGTTGTCCCAACTGAAAGCCCCAGGTATTCACCAGTGACCTCTCTCCCTTGGCAGAACCTGAACTGAAATTTTTGTCTCTGCATCACCTTGAGACTAGTGAAAGCTCCAATTGATTCCTTGGTACTTCTGTTTCTGAAACGTCAATTCCTGGCTATCTTAATAGCCTTGAATTTCAAATTTTGTCTTCCAGACTCTGAGAGGGAACTGAACCCTCTGATCAATATCTCTGACTCCTAAGAGATGTTCTGTGTTTGGTTTCTTTGCCTCTCAGCCTTATAAGTCAAGGAAGAAAATTTGCCTAAAATACCAGCCCTGTCTCAATGTGTTTCCCTTCTATACAGGACCTTGGACCCTCAAATCCTGGCTGCTTTGGTAGTTTTTTGATGTCTTAAAACAGATTTACTTTAAATTTCATATAGTTTCTCTAGTTGTTCTCACTTGAAAGTATGATCTGCTTTGAGATACTTAATTATTATTGGAAGCAGAACTCCTATAGAAGAAACTGATGTGAGAGAAATGATATATTAATTTTTGTGCAAACCCCAAATACAAATTTGGTTAATTTTTTAATTAAAAAATACATTTTCATGAAGTCATGCATATAATTACCTGAAACACACACACAAATAAGTCCATGTATTACTAACTAATGAAGTCCAAATAGGGTCTGCAGTTTGGACTGATATCAATCTCCTGGTTTTCACATTGTACTATAGTTATACAAGATGTCAAATTTGGGGAAGGCAGGGTGAAGGGTCATTCATCTAAGATACAAAGTTAGTAAAGCAGAAGAGTTAGAATTCTTCATTAAATTCTCTTTTGCTTTGATAACAGAGTAATATTGCTTTTTTGTTATAAAATTAGAGTGATGCAAAGATGCATAACATAGGAAGTTAGACTCAGTCAAATACTATTATAAAGAGGAAACCACTGTTAACAATGTGATGCATCTTTATTGGACTTTATGTGAGTAGCCATTGTGGTTTACTGGATAATTTTAAAGTAACAGTTCCTAATTCTTTTTCTTATGACTTTTTAATGATGGCTTTCCCCCCCTCAATTTCTTTATAATAGACTCAGGATGTATTTTAAATTCTCAGGGACATAACTCTGTTTTATACATTTTCTTTCTGACATTTTTGAATCCTCAAGTACTCAAATTATTTCTTATTCATTTAGTTAACTTTCATCAATCATTTATTCTTAAGACAGTTTTCAATTACTATGTGCAGTGACTTGATGCTATCACTTGTATTGTTCATCTAACACAATTAAATGCATATCACATGTTACATTTTTATGCTCCCTATTCTTGTGTGTATTTATACCTTCTCTTTTGTTATGTCCATTATAAACCTGTTAGACAGTCTCTGGGAAACTCACGAGAAAAGTTTGTTTCTCCCTGGACATTTCTCAACAACTTCCAGTGAATATACACTTATTTTAAAATTTAAAAAATACATTTTCCAAAACTTATCAAAAGAAACTTCATCTTTGAGAATTGTCCAGTTTTGGCCAAAATGCACCCTTTGTCACATTATAGGATAAACTTTTAAACAATTCACCTAGAAGACACTCACTTTACGACATTTAAGGTGTTCTCCATCTCGACTAAAGGAAGAAGCGATTTTCCTTTGCCATATAAACAAGTGAAATTATGCCAAGGGGAAAAGTGGGCTCTGGGCCCTTTAAACTATACTTTTAAAAGAAAATAGGCTGTGTGAAGTCCACTGATTTCACAGATTGGTTGTTTGCAAGCATGCCAATTCAATTGGAGTAATTTCCTTTAGCCCATTAGAGAAAAGTTACAGAGAAGCCCAGTGTAATCTTCTGAATTTATGGTATCATCTGAGAAGGGATATTCTGTGACTATGAAAAGTTATAGTAGTTTGAGGCTAAAAGGAGTGGAGGCAAATGGTATGATTACGCTTTCCTTCATGAATCAATTCCAGATGTTGCCGTTAGATTCCCTGAGTGCTGAAGAAAAAAAAATATTGGTGCTGGAGAGACCTTAGAGATAATCTAGTGGAAATGTCTCCTTTTACAGAGGAGGAAACTGAGGCCTAGAAAGACTGTGTGTGCCAGTCATACAGTCAGGTAGGAACAGAGGTGAGTCTAGAACACAGATCTCTTGTCTAACCCAATAATATTCCAAAGGTTGGGTTCCCATAGACAAGAGTAATCAGAAACCTCAAAGACAGCTTTGAGATAAATAGATCTTTTTATCCCTCTACAACTGGTACATAATATTAATACTTCTTTTTGACATTTCAAAGCCCGTATTATATAGATGCCTGAATAACAGAAAGTTTGGGAGGCATATTAGTAGAAAAACTGGAAAAGATCTAGGGTCTTTGATGAGAATACAAGCAGAAATATACTGATGACTTATATTGTAATTAGTTTCCTTTTAAGTGAGCTATCCTCTAAATTTTCACTTTTAATAAATGTCTCTAATTGAGGAAGGAGTATCAAGTACATCTGACATAGACCTGCTACTCACTTAAATTGTTTCAAAAACAAAAATATCACCTAAACCAGTACATCATTCTTCATATTTCAAATTGAATGATTTTGCCTTCTCTCTTCTAGAACACTAATATCATGATATATTGATTCAATGTTTGTTTGTTTGGGGACATCTGAGATGGCTCTTCAATCTGACTCTTTTAGAACGGTCACTTTACAAGTGGTCATCCCTTATTCCTCCCTCCCAGAGGGGCTAGAGCCCAATCAGAAGTTCTCACACAGCATGGAAGGCACAATGTGCCCTTCATGAAAGACAGTGCTGGGGTTCTCCATTCTGGCAGGATGAACACATGTGAGGGCTGGGGATTGTGGAGGAGAGAGATGAGGAGGAAAAATCTCAACATGCAGGGCTGTAATTCATTTCCATTCGGTTACAAATTGCCAAATGATCCCAATACAGAAGTGCACGTTCAATTTGAAAAGTTCTATTCTCATCCTCTTGCTTACCTCCAAAGAAGTAACTTGTTAAAGTATTAATACGAAAAGCAAATATAGGGACGACTCAATCTAAGGACCTATTTTACAATCCCACTTTGCCAAAAGGAAACTGCTTCTAACTTCCAAGCCTCAATTGCCTCATCTATTAAATGGTGATAGTAATAACCTAGATAGTTTTAGCTTGCATTCAGTCAAAATAATGTATGTAAAAGAGCTATTGGACAATGAGTGAATTATTATGAGTTTGTTGTGTTGTTAACAGTAGTCTCTCATTGTGTAATCACAAAGTATCTGTTTTAAAACACTGGTGCTCATTAACATTTTCTCGTTAATGTTAATAGTTAGGATCTTCATTTCTGAACATAGCATGGCAGAGAAAGAGGACAACGTAAGGCAAGAGTCACAACCGTTTACTAGAACAGGTGATACACATACACAAATTTTTAAGCTTTCAGAATGCCCAAGGAGAAACTGAATATTTGAATATCAGTCTTTAAAAAAAGTGTGGGAGACTGATAGTTCATCACTTAGTATTAATCTAGAATGATCCTATTACCTCAAAGAAAACAAAACTTTGAAGCTCACATGACATCAAGCATGATGGGTTTTAATAATAATACCCAAGTTAATATACCTCTAGGAAATGTTGAATGGTATTAACCAAAAGTACCATGGGGATTAACTGAAAAAAATGTGTATTTATAGCAGGATTTCTAAAGAGAAATTCCTACTTTTGAACAAGTCTCTTAATCTGCCCCACACCCAGGAACCTAAATTGAATTCAAATATGACTGAAAGAAAGCAGTATCCCTAGAGAGAGCCCAGACAAAGAGCTCTCAGATCAGAGAGATAATTTTAGCAAGCTGGTAAAATGGTCACCATTTTGTAGAGTAAGTTAGAGAGAAGCTGTATCAGTCAGGACAAGCAAGGTTATTCTGTGGTAACAAACAGCCCACAAAAGTCTCAGTGTCTTGAACCAAAGGCTTATTTCTTATTTTTGCAGAGCTTGCTACAGATCTGGGAGTCTCCCCAAGTCAGCCACACTCCATGTGTCAGCTCAGCATCCCACTCAGTTTCAGTCTTTTGGCTCCTCCATGTCAACACATGCCCCCATAGTCACCACAGCAAAAGAGCAAGCCGACGGGCCTAAGGATGCAATTCAGTGCTCTGGCATTTCAGTGACACATGAGTTTTCCACTCACTCCTAACTGGCTAGAATTAGCCATGTTGCCCCATGAAAATGCAAGGGGGCAAGCAGGGAAGTATAATTCTCCCATGTACTGTTGCATATCATTAAGCCTTTGCCAGAGAGGCTCACTTTCTGTAGAAAATAATTGAAAATGATTATACATAAAGTGTAAGCCTCGAGCAAATGCAGAAATAAAAATTACAAATTTTTAGTAAGGGCCAGAATGTGAGGACACATTCCAATACATACAATATGGAGAGAGGACACCAAGGGACATGCAGATGTTAAAGGTAATCATTCAAAGTAGAGAAAGCACTGGAAATTATCCATAGAATCTGCCATATATCTTACCCATTTGGTGGTACTTGTACGTGTTCAACAAATTTTACCTGAGGGACATTGCAGAGCACAGGTTCTGTCTTCTCTAAATGTATCCTTTTATTGCCCTCATAAAGTACAAATTTAAAAGACTATCTAGATGGTGATATAATAGATGGTTGGACTGGTATGATAACCAAGATGTTAGTATCGAGAAACAGCAAAACAAAGTACACAGCAGCCCTTACAGCATTATACCTATTTCATGCCATCAAATCCAGCCCTTAAAATTTCAAAATGAATCATACTTGAGTGGGAAATGTGAGAGTAGACACTTTTAAGCACTGGCCGAGGAAAGCTTTGTCTGATATATTTTCTTTCTTTAGGGAGGTCCCCTGAAATAGGTGGCGATGTCATTTGCATTCTGAATACTATGGAAAATTTCCCTTCTCGAGTTTCTCTCCTAAGGCCACACTCCAGCAAAACTTAAGGCAGGTCAAGTCTATAATCTATCTGTGCTCTTGTGAATGAACAAAGGACCAATGGATCCTTATCTGTTAGGAAGAAGTGGTGACATAAATTGCCCAATAGTCAAGGGCCACCTGGTTCTCATTTCCATTTGCAGCCATTTTAGGACCTAGCAATTCCACTGCCATTTACTCTTACTACTTTTCCTGATAATCAAAGGAGATTTTACCCAAACTAAGTTAACCAGGACCCAAAGAGTGTAGTTTTGGCAAACATGGTATCAGGATCTTTAACCTAAGGAGAGAAACTCCTAAAGCCCCTTTGAATAAAGGGCTTCTGGAAGGAGAGTTTACTGGGAAAGCATGTCTTTCTTTCTTTGTCCTTTTTTTTTTTTTTTGCATAGTTCAAATTTACAAGAACACCCAAAATCAGACTTTGGCAAATTAAATCAACCGGGAATGTATGTTTTAGGTATACTGGGGGGGATGGGACAGGAAAGCACGCTTTGCAGAAAAGATCATAGAAAGGGAAGCATGGAATCAGCATATTTTTTAAAAAGAGCATTGCCTTTACCACCCAAATCTTAAATCTGACAACTTCCCTAGCAATCTAGAATAAAGTATTTATCCAAACACATGTCCTTTCGCACTCAACTTTGTTACCCCTAAGAAAAATGTAACATTAACATTATTTTGGGAAAGGCATTAAGAGATTTTTAGAGAAGTCTCACAGATATCTGCTGGATTGTGCTCAATGACTTAAGCATAAAAGGATCAGCAGCACAATTTATAGATTAAATTGTTTGCATCCTAGCATTAAATTGGACTTCATCAGTTGTCGGTTAAGGAATTGTCGAGAAAAGCAACAGGTGGGATGTAGTTGAGCGTTTGCTGATTCTTCTGTTAACTAAATGTTTGTTTGAGGTAGTTGACCAGTGTGAACAGGAGTTGGGTTAATCTCTGACCTGAATGTTCCTCTCAGCAGACAGAGGCCTGGAGTATTCTTAAATGTCCTCATGCACGAGATAGTGGTTCTCAATAGAAGAGAGACTGGACCATTTGTTAACGTTATTTCAAACATACATAGTGAAATAAAAATCAAAGGAACTACAGATCATCAGATTAAATACTTCCTCACCACATGAGATACTAATTGCTAATAGAGTCCTCTAAGATAAACAGAAGAGACCATTAAAATGGTTAAGAAGTTGGGACACTTTTTACAACAATGTATTTGCATTTTAGGCAATCTCAATTAACTCTGCTTTAAAACCTGAAGTGATTTTTATCACTTTTTACTTCCTCTCACTTCCCATACTTCTACTGTCCAATTTTTGTTGCATTTGTTCTTTTTCTAGGTTAGTATTTATGACTTTCATACTCCTTTCTGCAATTGCTGTTCTCTTGGTTCTCATCTTAGTTTCATATTTAAATGAATGCGGTGTTTATCACCAGTTTTTACTGCAGTCTGTCTATTCCTAAATTCTTTATTTTGACTCAACTTGTTTGGAGTAATTTTTTTATCAGTTGCTTTTTTCAAGAAAGACTTATGGGTGCCATGTCTGTTGCATTTGTTCCTATTTCAGGATGTCTGAAGTAATCCTTATTTCTGAAAAACAGTGTCTAGTTTGATAAGATTCTTTTCCTCTGAATTTGATAGACATTTGTCCATTGTTTTTACAGTGACTGTTATACATAACATCAAATTTCTCTTGATGAACAGTATGTCCTTTTGAGGAAATTTTCTTTTATTACATTTGTAAATACTTTTCCTTTTCCATTCCTCAGCTTTAGAAACAGAGATGGCCCTTTTGCTGATCATTTTAGATATCTTTATATCTTTCATCTCTGCTTTGTCTTAATCTCCTTATCTTTTGTCCTCTGAATTCCCTAAAAATAGCTCAAGCCTTCTCTACAAGTGGTCAATTTAATTTCTGGTTCAGGTGCTTCTTAACAACACGTGAAGGAATTATTTTAACTTATGATTTAATAAAAGCCATAGAAGGGATGAATTGATGAGGGCTGATGCTACCCTAAAATATGAACCATATCTGGTTAACTAATATACATGAATGTCTCATTATGTAAGGATAATGTGTAGTGGAAAATTCACTTAAAGTGAATACACTTAAAACAAGGACTTGACTGAAATTTGAAACTATGAAGATAAGTTTGTCTCAGTTTAGGTTATAATCTGTTAATTCTTAAAACAAAGAAAGGATCAAGTGTTGGAATTTAGGGGCATCATTTTTTGACAATATTGTATCGCTGCTTATTATAATATCATTCCCTTCACATTTGACTTTAATGAAGTGATCATAAAGAGAGTAATTTATAGAAAAATATTAAGCAGCTTCATCAATTTTTCTCAGGGCTTCTCTAAACCTTTTGACATTTGTCTTCCAACATATCTGTCATATCACCCTTCTTGGTGATTTTCTATTCTTCAAATGTTAACTGATCTAAAGCTGCCTGATGCTCAAATGCTATGATTAGAGTGATTTTCCAACATTATTTTTATGAAATCCCACACTGTTTACAAAGCTTTTTATATAACTTTGCAATCAAGTTATATTGTATTTTGCATTTTATTGCTGGATGCTGTAAGAGATTGGGCAATCCAGACCTTGCTGTGAAACATGCTACTGTCAAATAACTTTTGGATGGAGGCAATTTTTACATGTGTTGAGTTCTGGGAATGTTTTTTACTTTCCATATCTCTGCATATCTTACAATTCCAGATATAATAAGCTTATAATTAATAAGCTTTATGTATTAATAAAATTAATGAATTTACTATTCAGACATTTGTTAAAGACAGTAAGGAAGGCTATTATTCAAGAGGTATACTACTGCAATGGGGGTTTTGCAGTAGGGGAGAGACATGAAGCTTAACATACAGCAAGAAGCAGGGTGGGGTCAATGGATGACAAATGGTTAAGAGGAAACATCTAGCCTATGGGGGTTATTGCAAGACCAACTCAGAAGGATTCTTGCTACAGGCAGGTCAGCATGATCAGATACCAAGGGTGAGAGATTTTTGATCAACTGACTCATCAGGATTCTTGCTAAAATTGGACTAAGTAGGTCAAGGCCGAGTCAAAAAGAGGACTCAGAGGAGCCTGACTCAAGTTTGGTCAAGGACAGTCTTTGTCAGTGGGCAGTAGGGCTTTGTTCCAGTACTGTCCTAGGTTCTCTCCTCTTTTCCATCTTACTAGGTGTGTGTAGCCTTTTGAATGCCCTTGTCTGTGTCAAGGTCTCATATTGGACTCATCCTTTCTTAAAATAAGGGCTATAAACCAATTTCAAATTTCTCAGCCTCTCCAACTACAACTTCTGTGGCTTCCTCTATTTGCTAGTTTACAAATCCACATCGTTTTTGATCCTCCAAAGGTATCACTTCTTCCAGGGTCAAGGCATTTTCTTAGCTCTCCCTGCAAAAGTTCTCTTTCCTCATGCTGCTGTGGACTTCGGAGTTTTACAAGCCTCTCTGGATTTAGGTGGGAAAAGATAACTTTCAGGCTGATGGCTACCAGGAAGACACCCCCATTCCTCAGAATTCCTTTCCCTGTGGTTGTTTCCTGACGGCCTCCCTCTATCAGATATCCCCCGGAAGCAGCTGGAATCAACCCTCCTCTGCTTACTGCCTTGCTGAGGGTTTCCTTTTTAACTCTTTCTTATCTAAGTACATGTGGTTGGCTCTGGACTACCTGTAATGGACTAAAATGTGAGATCGCATAAACCTAGCTTACAATAATTCCACTACCCACAAAGGGAAGCATAATAGCTCTATTATAAATGATTTCTCTATGCAGAAAATGTATATATCATGGTCAGGATGGCATAGTATGAGTTGTTCTTTTGGTTAATTATTTCCATTTTCAGAGTGTATTCAGTTATGTTGTACGCAAGGTATAAGAGTCCCAAGGCGTAACAAGATAATGGATAGATGAAGTCTTTGTATACATTTATACATGGATTCAAATTTGAGTTCTATCGCTTGCTACCTTTGTGAATATGGCAATGGGTTATTTAACCTGTTTGTGCCTCAATTGCCATATCTCCCCATTGGTGTAACAATGCCTCCTTTACAAGACCCCTGGGAGTACACATGTAAAGGACTTAGCATGGACCTTTGCATTGAGTAGACTCTTGATGACCGATAGCTATCCTGAATATCAACTTACATGTTACCAAGAAAAAACATTTTCCATCAAGGTAAAAGCCTTAAAAAATCGTAACAAGAATTCCCATAATCCAAGAGTGCAAAGGGATCTCAGCCTCTGCTACAGGTAGAGTTGTTCTGAAGACATGATGGAGAGCAGTTACTTAGTAATATCTCACCCAGCCTCTAGCCACTGGGGACACAATCAAATGACCTGAAGCAACAGTGGCTCCTTGAACCTTGGACCTCTTGGGGCTTCAGGTTTCCCACCCAGATGACTCCTTCCCTTAGACCTATGGGCAAATACTTAAAAGAGATTAACATCTCACCTTAACAGCCTTATGACAAGCAGCTAACAAATAACACAATGAATCTTCAATCAGCACCCAGTAACCCCTCCCACTTGAGAAAATGTGAAAACAGAAAAAGGATTTTCCCCTCAAGGATTCCCGTTTGATATACTACCTTGACCTGCACCCAACAGTTCAAATCATGAAAATAAGAATCTTTTATGGTTACTGGGAAAATTCATAGTTTATCATATTTTGTCGGCTGGAGAGGAAGAAAAGACTTGGCCAGGTTCCTGAGGGAGAGACAGCCTGTCATATTTGCTGAGATTTATGTATGAAAAAGCACTCAGGATGATCCTTTGTGCAACATGCTCCCCTCCCGCTCAGAGCACCATTCGTGCAAAGCGAGGAGGAGAGCCTTCCAAACTGTCTGGAGCTGAAGGTAAAGAAAGGAGGGCACCAAAATAAACAGGGGGACACTCTCAACTGCCATCATTTAATCCTCTTGATTATTTAAACTTCTGCAGAATAGTGGTTGCAGATTTGAAAGTAATACATCTGTTCCTTTCTCTCCCCACCCCCATGTGGTTTTCTAATCCCGAGGTAATTACGTTTTGACAAAAATTTATTGGGACATCTGTTTTTTCCCTTAGATCTGCAGGTCACTGTGTGACTCCGACAGCAGCCCAGCAGAGAGCTGTGCAGGACAAACCGAGCACAATGGCTGGAGGGATCCAGGGTGTGCGCTGGGCTCTGGGTATCAGTTACAGACAGGGCAGTCCCCTGGTGCCACCAGCCCACGCTTTCTTGTGTGCCACCTCACCTGGTGCTCAGCACAGGATTCTGGCCAAGAAGGGGGAGGGGATCAATGGGGGAGCGGGGGTGGGGGTGGGGAAGGAGGAGGACTGGCTGGTAGCAGGCTGGCAGTGTGCATCAAGATTCATGCATTTGCTAGGTTGGCATCCAATATTAAAATAATTCATGGAGGGAAGAGGATGGGGATGCAATGCACAGGCCATATGTTCGGAACCCCTGCCCATAATGGCTGGCTGTGGTTACCAGCGTCTGGTGCCGCCAACTAGATTAAATTACGGTGCCCTGTGGAGGCACAGAAATCACAAAGATTTCTCAAACTTCCGGCATTTGCTAAAACATGGAGTATCCTAGGAACTTTACCCATACGTAAAACTTCTTTTATAATTTTTTTAAAAGCACAACTTCACTTTGGCTTACTCTTTTCGGTGGATAAACCACCAAAACATGCTAACTCTTATTTTTTCCCGCAAATCTCAGCTCCTGAAGGAAATGCTTATATCAGAGTTCCACAGGGAATGCCTTTTCTCCATGATTTTCTGTCTTGGAGCACTCATAAGGAAGTTTATTTTCCTGAAGTGTCCAACCCAATATCTTGACCTAATGTTTGAAAAAGAGTCTGGGTGCCTCTGTGCCAAATGAAACCATGGAACATTCTGAGATGTTTCTGCCACTAAGAACTTAATTAGGAATTTCAATAACTAAATAAATTTCCATTTCCCCTTCCTCTGGTTTATTGATAAAATAAAAAGGATTTATAACCTAGATATTTCACTTTCAAATAAACTCCAAGCTACATTCAATGACTTTCTTTCTCCTGAAGAGTATCAAACTAGCTTTATAATGATTCCATATAAATATCCACTCCCCCAACCCAAATGTAAGAAAATAAAACGCCTCTGGTTATAACAGGGTATCTTTTCTATGAATGGATAAAAGGCATGCTATTTCCTAAATTTCTTTACGAAGGGAGAGGGGAACAAATTCCCAGTTTTTAAATGGAAACACTGAGAGGTAGAGAGAAGGACTACAGGTCATTTAAAAATGTTTTAATACCAAGCTAGATGTGGAGCACCAGGCACTGGACCTCAGTTATAGGCTCCATTCTTTGGATTATCAAAGAACCCAATGATAAAAAACCATCTAGTGGCTTCTGCAGAATCCTGGTGTCCCATGGGATACCAGGTAGTCTGTGGGGAGGACAAAACAACAAAAATAGAGTTTTTTCTCTCGAATGAGTTTGGAAGTACTGGCTTAAAGAAGCTTAAGCAGGCTCTTTAAGTCTGGGAATCTTTAATTTTTTATGGAATTATGGAGCTTAAGAGAATGAAAAACCATGGGGTATATCTTAGCTCAGGCTGCTGTTACAAAATACTATACAATGGATGGCTTAAACAACAGAAATTTCTTTCTCATAGCTCTGGAGGCTGAGATCAGGGTGCCTGTATGGTCGGGTTCTGGGGAGGGCTCTCTTCCTGGCTTGAAGATGGTTGCCTTCTGGCTGTGTCCTTACACGGGGGAGGGAGCAGCTCTGGTGTCTATTTCGCTTCTTCTAAAAGCACTAATCCCATCCTGTGCGTGGGGGTTTGGGGTGTCCATCCTCATGACCTCATCTCACTATACCTACTTACCTCCTAATACCATCTCATTTGGGTTAGGGCTTCAACAAGTGGCTTTTGGGGGGTCGCAAACCTTCAGTCCACAACAGGTTGCTGTTCAAACTTTTTGACTGTAGAATTATGAGGTTTAGACTGACCTTCAGTTTTAAACTTTGATGCGATAGGAATATCCTAATTGTCCCATGGCGCACAACACACAGGAAGTACTCAATTATTTCGGAATGAATTCGTTCACTCTTTTCCCACTATCTCTATTTTTGTGCCAGCATCTGGAACATGAATCATGGCAGCAATACCAACCATGGTTGAAAAATTATAAAGGACAAGTGTGTGTGTACATGGGGTGGGGGTTGAACACAATCAGTGTGTTCAACCTCCCTCTTGGAGGTCGTGGGAGCATCTTTTAACAAATACGATATGCACCCAAACGTACCAGGCTGCTTGAAAGGACTCAGATGCGCTAATTAGAGCGTGGGGCGCACGTGTGTGTGGGGGGGTGTGGGGGGGGGCGTGTGTGTTGGGGGGGTATGGGGCGTGTGTGTGTGTGTCTGCGTTCCCCCTGCACACAAAGAGTGGCAGCTGGATGGATGGCCTGCCGAGGGGTGAGCAGAGGGCCCCCTGCCAAAAGCTATTCCTTTAATTCACCTAAATGATGACCTTGAAAAATTGCCCTTTATGGGATGTGATGAGGTGTGAATTCAGTCTCCATCCTCACTTGGGTCCTGTCATTTTCTGCGCTGTGATTGCCAGTTGTGCCAGATAACATCAACTGGACTGGCAGAGGGTGGGTGAGATTGACAAGGTCCTCTGGGGAAAGCTGACATCAAAAGACCCTGCAAACTCATTTCAGTCATGGGCCTCTCTCTCACCATCCTTTTCTTTTTCTGGCTGCAATCAAACGAGCAAAAGTTGGTACTGGTTCCGTGACACCACCCATGCAGCTTAACTACACCCTCTCTGATTGCTGGGCAAACGGCGTGGCTCGTCTGAGATGAGGCCCTGGAAGGTGCTCTATTCATTCCCTTTGCTTCTTAAATTCTTGGGCTCCTAACCCAAAGCGACTCACTGCAGACTTATTCTGCATGTTCCAAAAGGGTGAGAGAGGGGAGCACGCATTCTGTAATTTTTCTTGTGCTCGAGGAATCAAATGCAGTCCATTTAACTTCATCAAATCACTGACAACAGGCACTGATACAGAGGATGGAAAATATGCAAGGCCAGAGAACAGCCAAAATCTGACAGTTTCTATCAGTATTAAAGCCAGATGTTCCACTGGCTGTTCAAATTTGATAAAACCCTCCAATGATAAAGGCTTCTCCCTGGGATCAGTGGGTCCCAGGGTCCATTCATCAGTATGGGGTTCATGTGGCGGTGTACCAGGCCACCGGGCAACATTTAACGCAGCACCAGGGCCTCTGTGAAGGCGAAACCGGTCCTCTTTTGTCTGTGGGCTTCTATAGGTTGCTGTGGCTTGAACAGATCTGTTTACGCTACACTTGCTATGGCAACGTTTATCTGATGGGGACAAAAGACATTTTGATTCTTGAATTAATAACACTTGAGTCAAGCCGATGATTCAAGAAGATGTATTCAAACAGTTTAACTGAAGGCAGTGTTTTCTTGGAAGCTAATTAATACAGCCACAGACCTTTGGCTGAAGTGATCTAACTGTGCAGCAAGCAAGTGTTACCGTGTTCTGTAAACCATCAAGCTAGGCCTGCAGCGAGGGAATGGAGAGGAAAAAGAACAAATGCACATCCTGTTGGCATAAGCCTCGAATCAGAGCCTGGGCAACTGCACATTTTAAGGAGGACCCACAGAAATGGCTTCTGCTCAGGCTGATAATGTATTTGACCACGTTGTAAAGTGCGAGAGGGCCCTGACCACAGGACTGACTGTGAATTCACCTTCCAACCTTTCTCTTTGGTCCCCTGATGACTGTAGGCTCTAGCTGGCCCCGTCCTCCTTCTAACCTGCCCCTGAGCTGTAAACCCCCCCAAGGCTAAGGTGACCCGATTTCACGGCAGATCTTTCCTGGAAAGCAGATGTAGCCCCAGGGGCTCAGGTAAATGGCTCTCCCTCTTTCCCCCCACTGCAACTCCCAAACAGAGGTTTCCTTTTTTTCCCTCCATTGAAAACTTGCCAAAACCCACTCCATACTGCACAGCTAACCCCTCAACAGGCAATGGAGAATGATATTAATTTAAACTTCTGCCTTATTAAGTAACAAAACCCAGAAATAATGTGATCAAAGCCAAAAGACACAAACTTCTGCCATCTTTCTTGAGATAAAAGGAGTAAAACACCCATTAAATGAAGGAGGCTTGGACACTCAATAAAAATAGCTAATTAAGTGTTGGAGTAACTTAGCATTTTGCCCCATGAGCCCTGCAATACTCAAGACTAGCCTGTATTCCCTCCAATCTCACTCCTTCCTTCTGTGACTCAGGCCATCACATAATTCTTTCTTCATTCCCTTCACTGTGTGCCAGGGACTGCCGTATGCACCGGCAGTACGGAAGTGAGCAGCAGACCAGATCCTGGCTCTCGAGTAACATACCAGCGGTATTAGGGTTGGTGAGCAGGACAGGACAAGCAGGTGTTAAGTGTCTGGATGAAAATAAATCAGCAGAAGAGCACTGAATGGGGGGTGGGAGGACACAGGGGCTCCTAGTTGGCCAGCTCATCTGAATCCTGAAATGCCCATGAGGATATTTCCCTTGGAATAGAACCCTTCTCCTTTCTCTTACTTGTACTCTTACAGTCTGTTTTTCAACAGTGTGAGTGAATTCTGTACTTCACCTCCAGAACGGTTTTCTCTTCTCCCTTCTTTTAAACTTTTAATCTGCAAGTATTTTCAAACCCCTAACACAGGTCAAATAGACAAAAAATGAAAAAGGCTCAGTGCCCACGCAACTAGGGCCCACCTTCTGGTTAGGAAGGTAGCCATGAACATCACTAACTCCAGGAGACCTAAAGCTGTGGTTCCCCACCATTCCTGGGCCACAGAGTCATCTGAGCAGAGAGTTTAAAATGTAGATGCGTGGGATCCACCCCAGATCTGCCAAGGGAAGATCTCTGGAGCAGGAAGGAGACCAGAACATTTGCATTTTAATGAACCCCACCCTTAGATTAACTCTGTTGGACACTTAATAAAAAAAAAAAAAAAAAAGAGTGAGAGCTACTGGTATCAACGAAACAACACTGGAAGTAATGAACATCAGTCACTAAAGCTCCTTAGGGCAGGTCCAAGGCCTTATCTAGTTTGAGAGTTTGACCTTTTAATATAGGACCAGATGGGATCCAATCAGTGAAAATGTTAATGAGAGAAGATACAAGTTCAAATCCAGGACAAACTTGGTCCAGGTTCCTGTATGAGGGAGGAAATAATACCTCCTCTGATGAATGTCATGCAATTTAAATGAAAGAAAATATAGAAGAGCAACTGTCACTGTTCTTTGCAGATAACAGATGCTTTGAAATGGGCAGTTTCACTGGCCTTGGTTTCCTTCTATAGAACTCATTGCGATAAATGCTTGAATGTGATTTAAATTCCTCCATGACTTTCCTTCAGCTATTTCCCTAGGAGCAGGAAAATATTTAAGAGAAAAGCATTCTTATTTCTAGTTTTTCTTTCTAGCCAATATTAGTGATTGGATTGCTTCAGCAACCAACCATTTTGATGAAAAAAGAATAGATCAGACTTGACACTAGAAGCTGGCCCACTGGTTGCCAGGACATCCTAGAAACATGGGGCTAGGAGGGCTTTTCAAGATCATCTGGTCCAAATCCCCTGTCTTTTACTTTAAAAACCTAGGGCCCAGAAAAGGAAAGGAATTTGACCAAGGTCACAGAGCCAGCCAGTAGCAGAACTGAGGCAAGAATTCAGTGAAAGGGAGGTTTTCAATTTTTCTCTGGAGCTCTTAGTATTCCATGGAAGGGCCTCAGGGTCATGAAGGAGAGAGAGTGGGGATACTCCACTCTTGCTTCAACTAGAGGAAGTCTGTTTTTTACCTTTTTTTTTTTTATAAAGCTAAACATCCTCAGTATGATTTTATTTGAAGAAATAATCTTACTATTAAAGATAACAGAATCACTCCTGGCCACATATCTGGAGAAAACCATAATTCGAAAAGATACACGCACCCCAATGTTCACTGCAGCACTATTTACAATAGCCAGGACATGGAAGCAACCTAAATGTCCATCGACAGAGGAATGAATAAAGAAGGTGTGGTACGTATATACAATGGAGTATTACTCAGCCATAAAAAGAATGAAATTATGCAGCAACACGGACATACTAAGTGAAGTAAGTCAGACAGAGAGAGGCAAATATGATATGTATCACTTATATGTGGAATCTTAAAAAAAAATGATACAAATGAACTTATTTACAAAAGAAACAGACTCACAGACTTCGAAAACAAACTTATGGTTACCAAAGTGGGAAGGTGGGGAGGCGGGGATAAATTAGGAGTTTGGGATTAACAAATACACACTACTCTACATAAAATAGGTAATCAACAAGGACCTACTGTATAGCAAAGGGAACTATGCTCAATGTTCTGTAATAACCTATATGGGAAAAGAATCTGTAAAAGAATAGATATATGTATAACTGAATCACTTTGCTGTACATCTGAAACTAAACACAACATTGTAAATCAACTATACTCTAAAATAAAATTAAAAAATAAATAGGATATAAGGATATATTGTAAAAAAATAAAATAATAACAGAAAAGCACTGCACTACACTATTCTGTAGTTTTCATCACAGTTGTTATTATTTGCTTCCTTCCCACCACCTAACTTAGTGCAACCATTATCAGAAGACAATAATACAATTTTAGAAACTGTACCTGAAGGCAAGTGTTCACATACTATCTTCTCACCCAAATGTCCTTCTTCGTTGTAATAAGATAAAAGCATCATGAAACTTCCACTGAACAATTGCAAGAGAACAAATGAATACAAAAAGACCCTATAGGTTTAAGATTACATGTGCTCAGGGGACAGTGGAAACCAAGGAAAGTCCAATACAAGTCTTCTCAAATGTACTGTTATAGATTGGGGTATGGTTAATTAGCTCTTCATTATAAAAACCACTTATATCTATTTGTAATTAGAAGATTAATTAACTTTTCCTCTTTCCCCTTATGACTTTTCAACCAAGAATAAGTAAAAATTCTAGCTAAGATTAAAAGAAGATGTGTGAGAGACCGCTACCTGCCTGCCAAAAAACCATTCTCTCCTTATGAACAAACACCAGTTTTATTAAAGGAGTAAACGGGCCCATTCAAATATATATCCAACCTCCCTTGCAGGTAAAGAATATCATGTGAGAGCATTACGACTGATGAGATGTGAGTACAAATGATAGAGAGGGACTCCCAGAAAATCTCTTAAAGCAAGGCTTCACACACTTATTTTGTCCTTTACTCACCCAGTTTACCCTATCTGAACATGAACATGATGGCTGGCATTCCAGCAGTCATCTTGCTAACATGAAAATAAGAGTTACACACTACGGATAGTGGAGCACAAAGCTAGAAAGCCTTAAGTCTTTGATGGCATCAGGGAGCTACCATATCACCCTGAGTACCGATCCCCGATGTATTTTACATGAGAGAAAAATAACCCCCTAAATACCTTCAAGTCACTTTTGCTGTTGTTGTCGTCTCACTTTTTCATTTCTGTTACTAGCAACCAAAGAGAATTCACAGCTTAAATAGTAGGTCAGCCAAAGTACTATAAACGAAGCTAAGCTTAAGAGTATTTCCTATGTAACAGGAAGCATTATTTGCCAGAAATCTGCCCAAGAAAACTTGTTCGAGGGAGATTTCCTGCGTTTTTTATGTTTTTCCAGATCTGAAACTTTTGGAAAGCTTATATGAACAGTAGAGTACGTGGGCAGTTATCCAAAGAGAATTGTTTTATGTTTGCCCAGCACTGTACAATGAACAGTGTTCGATATGATTTGTCAACGATTCTATATTTCTAACAGTCAACTCAATGAAAGAAAGTTAAATTTCAAACCATTTTCAAGAGGAGCTTATTTTATATGAACAGGCCATTTAGGGCACACTACTAACTGAGATCATTTTCAGCCTTGTCATATGACTGTAACATTAAATGACATTCATACCTACCACCTCTTTGCTTGGCCTTTGTATCAGTTCTCTTAGGCAATATAGACTAAAAAGCATAAAACCACCAAGTCTCCATTAGGGCTCCCCAAAGCTATGCCCAAGCATAGGAAGTGTGTATCGAACACACTTGTATATGTGTCAGGTATAGAAAACAGC